>NW_024070208.1:79225274-79244587 GCF_014754425.2 Oryx dammah | reverse complement strand
ACAGGTATACGATACATGAATGGCCTGTGTATTTATCTACACACACATACAGGTATACGATACATGAATGGCCTGTGTATTTATCTATGTACACACAGGTATACGATACATGAATGGCCTGTGTATTTATCTACACACACATACAGGTATATGATACATGAATGGCCTGTGTATTTATCTACGTACACACAGGTGTACGATACATGAATGGCCTGTGTATTTATCCACACACACACAGGTATACGATACATGAATGGCCTGTGTATTTATCTACACACACATACAGGTATACGATACATGAATGGCCTGTGTATTTATCTATGTACACACAGGTATATGATACATGAATGGTCTGTGTATTTATCTACACACACACACAGGTATACGATACATGAATGGCCTGTGTATTTAGCTACTACTAGTGTACTCACCTGTGGAGAAGGCAATGGCACCCCACTCCAGTACTCTTGCCTGGAAAATCCCATAGACAGAGGAGCCTGGTGGGCTGCAGTCCATGGGGTCGCTAAGAGTCGGACACGACTAAGCGACTTCACTTTCCCTTTCATGTATTGGAGAAGGAAGTGGCAACCCACTCCAGTGTTCTTGCCTGGAGAGTCCCAGGGACGGGGGAGCCTGGTGGGCTGCCGTCTATGGGGCCGCACAGAGTCGGACACGACTGAAGCGACTTAGCAGTACTCACCTGTGTGCTCAGTCCCTTGTGTGCTTAGTCAGTCAGTCATGACTCAGTCAGGATTAATCCCATTCTTGCTCGGATAATCCTGTGCAAGAATGGATTGCCATTTTCTCCTCCAAGGGATCTTCCTGACCCAATGTGTCTCCTGCATTGCAGGCAGATTTTTTTACCCGCTGAGCTATCAGGGCAGCCCCGCTCAGTCACTTAGTGACTTAGTGCCCAACTCTTTGCAACCTGGTGGGCTATAACCCACCAGGCTACTCTTTCCATGGGGTTTCCCAGGCAAGAATACTAGAGTGGGTTGCCATTTCCTACTCCGGGGAAATCTTTCCTACCCAGGGATCAAATCCACGTCTCCTGTGTCTCTTACATTGGCAAGCAGATTCTTTACCACTGAGCCACCTAGGGAGACTATATACTCACACAGTCCTGTGTTAAATAGCTATAACATTCCTATATGTCAAGGTTCTTTCTTTGTTTTAATTTTTACAATATACAAGATTGGTCGATTATACCTTCAAGAGCCAAGCTTCGATTAAAAGATAGGAAGCTTTAGAAGAATAAACTAGAATGGTAGTTTGCCGCACCACACCCATCCCCAGGAGAGTATTGATACTTCAAACTAGAGGGAAATGGAAAGGAAAGCTGTAGAGTAAATAAGAGGGAGCGGTGAGGAGAAGGCGCCTTGCACCCTGCTTTTCTTTGGGGTTGGGTCTGAAATCAAGGAGGTGAGTCAAATGCTCCCCAAAAGAGCACTCTTCAGAATCTTGATGTGCAAAACGGACAGTGCTACTTAACATTTTAGACACGTAAGTGCGAATCAGCACAGATAGTGGAGCAAGGAAGGGGCCTCAACTGGCAGAACTTACATGGTAAAGGCTGAAAGGCAATGCCCTGACTGAAGTTTCCAGGAAAAAATTTCAGGCAAAATGGCGCTCAGTGTAAAGAACTAAATAGTGTGATAGAAAACCAAACAGTTGTTATATAACTGTATATATATTCATATATATATGTATGAAAGTGAAAGTGAAGTCACTCAGTCGTGTCCGACTCTTCGCGACCCCATGGGCTGCAGCCTACCAGGCTCCTCTGTCCATGGGATTTTCCAGGCAATAGTACTGGAGTGGGGTGCCATATATGTATGTGTATATGTACAACTACCATTGGTGGCCTGGAAATAAGTTCCTAGAGTCTTGTTTTGATTGAGAATATATTTGTACATTCTGGAATTACACTTCAATTTTCTTTAATATAGAGTAAAAATATATGAAATGGGATACAAAATAAACTTTTTTTTTTTTTTGCAAATGAAATGTGTCATAACGAGAAGCAATGTAATAGATTCTGAACCTTTGTAGGAGAAAATCCTTAGTAAAACCTACTGAGGAATGTTGACCTTGGCCATCTGTTTCGAAATGTGATTTCAGGTTCACAGAGAAATGCTGCCATACCTTCTCAAGAACATGCAGTCATCAGGCAATTGGAAGAGCACCCTTGTGCTTATTAGTAGCACAATTCCTGGGGCTTCCCTGGCAGCCCAGGGGTTAAGGGTCTGTGCTGTCAGTGTAGGGGCACAAGTTTGATCCCTGGTAGGAAACTAATATCCCACATGTCACAGTTACCAAATAAAAAAGGAAGCTCAGTTTCTACCTTTTCCTGTCACCCACCAACCCAAAAAGAAAGGAAGGTTTGTTTATTGGTGAAAAAAAAAAACCACATAAAAACAAAATAAAAACCAATGAATCATACCTATAGATTTGCAGGCCTCTACCTCTCTCCTGCAATGCTAGAGACCCTGGTGCGATTTTTGGGTTGGGAAGATCCCCTGGAGAAGGGATAGGCTACCCACTCCAGTATTCATGAAGATCCCTGGTGGCTCAGATGGTCAAGAATCTGCTTGCAATGCAGAAGGCCTGTGTTTGATCCCTGGGTTGGGAAGATACCCTGGAGGAAGGTATGGCAACCCGCTCCAGTATCCTTGCCTGCAGAATGCCCATGGACAGAGGTGCCTGACAGGCTACATTCCATGGGGTCTCACATGGCTGGACATCACTGAGCAACCACCCATGACATCTCCCTCCTGATAGCTCTGCAGTTTCACTCACTCAAGGCTTTAGTGTACGTCCCCAGATTTCTCTTTACCCTCACTGACTTCAATCCATGTGTGTAATATTTCCAACCATGTATTTTTTTTTCGTCTCTGTGATCACCTCACACTCAGTTTTATTTTATTCTTTTTTTCTTGCCCCTACCTATTCCCAAGATGACATCATGCACACTTTCATCACCAGAAATTGCAATATCGCTGAACTCACTTTCTAATCTAGTTTAATCAGTATAACCACTCTTTAAAAATACCCCCCAATTCCCTTGCCTCTCTCTCCTTTCATCACACTTGGTCTACCACATCCACAGCCTTAGGAATCCAGCCAGCTGAAAATCTATGTCTGAATCTTCCTTGTATATGATGCCAAATGTTCCTGAAGAAAATCAGATTTAGGTACCTGAAGCCACTTATGAATTCACTGTTACCTGTCTGATATGACAATATATAACACCTGTCTCTCCTATTATAATTTTTGAAGGAGCTTGGTCTGTTCCCCGCAAGGTCTACTATAGACATGCTCACTCCCAGGATCCTCTTATCCACTACAGAGATCCATAGTCTTCTAAATATTCCATGGGACATATAGGTCCTAAAACATTGCTCACTGCTATCTGAAAGTCAAATTTCACTAGCCATCCTATTTTTATTTGCTAAATTTGGCAGCATTATCACTGCTTCCTCTTAGGAACAGGTTCCCCTTCCCCTACTTTATTGAAAAAAAAAAAAAAAAGATTGCATCTTGTGGAAGTTCTTCATTTACCTTCCACCACGCTCTCTGAATCCTCCCCCTCCCCCCACCACTAAGTTTCTTCCTTCCTCTTTATTTGTATAGAAAAAGAGAAAAGTCAAATACGTTGTGACCAAAGGTCAATGCCAGGAACTGGAGATCCTATCCCCCTGTTCCTTGCATGGCCCCTCATACGTTAGGAACATGACGATGTGCGGTGCCATTGCTTTTGCTCAGTCGCTAAGTCGTGTCTGACTTAGTCGTGGGTCAGGCTGCTCTGACCCAGAGATTGGACTTGGGCCCCTTGCATCTCCTGCACTGGTAGGCAGATTATTTACCACCAGCGCCAAGTCCTTACTAAACCTTCCGAGACTACTTTACGGAGAAAACCCTGCTTCCATTTTCTCTCACCATATCCTTTTCATATTCTTATCATTTTGCCTTTCTGTTTAATTGTCTGTCCCCTCCACTAGGCTACTGTTTGGTTCACTACTGAATTTCCTTGCAGTATCTAACACAAATGGTACATAACCAGCATGAAATAAATATCCATTGGATAAATGGAAAAATACATCAATATATTTTTTGTGAAACAGTATTTTTAAATGTAGGATGTGACTGTCAAATCAGCACCATTTTATTATGGATTATAAAACTATTAAAATAATTAAATACTAAGCTTATCTCTTTATGGTATATAACTATGCATTCAACATTAGATTAATATATGACACAAATGTTACCAGATAATAGGTTATGATATTCATTTAAGCCCTAAATAAAGTTACTCAATAAACTAAGATAAATAGTGGAGATCTAATGAGAAAAAAAATTGCATCTATTATAGTGATAATTCTATGCTTTTAATTAAACTTGTTGCAGGTATATTTCATTGTGAAGGTAAATTGTCTAGAAGCCAGGGTTTTACTTCCAAGGCACATTTGGGGTTATTTTTGCAAAGCCCCATACATAATTTTATTGTTGTGTGATTATATCAGCTATTAATAATATCACCACCATAATTATTTACAGCTTATTAATCATTACAGAACAATTAAAAAGATTTAATAGCCCATTTCTCATTAACTTATCTTTTGGATAAGAGTAAGAAATTTGTTTTCCCTTGTATAATAACACATTCTGAAACAACATCATCAGAATCTAGAATAGGAAAAGTAGAAAAAGGACAGACATTTTATTTTACCCCAAGCATAAAAAATAATTACTTAAAGATAAGATTTTCATATTTATTAGAAGGCTGCTTCTTCTATTCTTTTGCTATCTTTTTCTCTCTTCTTTGAAACTCTCTCCTGATGCACAAACACCACACAGAGCATAAACCATTTTGTTTCTCCCATTTAAGGGAGTTGGACCATAAAGAAGGCTGAGCACCGAAGAAAACTGATGAGCACCAAACAAAAGCACCAAACTGATGCTTTAGAATTGTGTAGCAGAAGACTCCCGAGAGTCCCTTGGATGGCAAGGAGATCAAACCAGTCAATCCTAAAGGAAATCAACACTGAACACTCATTGGAAGGACTAATGCTGAAGCTGAAGCTCCAATACTTTGGACATTTGATGCAAAGAGCATCCTCATTTTAAAAGACTCTGATGCTGGGAAAGATGGAGGGCAAAAAGAGAAAGAGGCAGCAGAGGAAGAGATGGTTAGATAGCATTAATGAGTCAATGGACATGAGTTTGAGCAGATACCAGGAAACCATGGAGAACAGAAAGCCCAGTGTGCTGCAGTCAATGGGATCACAAAGAGTCAAACACGACTTAGCCACTGAACAACAATGTTTAAGGAAGAAGTGATGACAGTCTGGTAAACAAGCAACTCTGATGTTGACTGACCTTAAGAGCCCTGTCTCATTGCATAAGATCATTTGAATTTTCAAGGACAGGAGTCAGTGAAAAATATTTGATACAGAGAAAAAGGCAATATTACTAGTGAAATTTCCCGCATCAGTGGGGTTAAAAAGGAGTTGGATTTTCCTGAGGCAATGGAACCTGCGCTAGGCCTTTGCCAACACTGTCTGTACAGGACGAGTTCTCTGATCTCATCTCAAATGGGACTATTTGATTAGGTTAGGAATAAAAGACATTATATTACTTCCTCATACTAAATTATAATCATCAGCCTGCTTGTTCTGCTTTCCAGAACAAAGCACAACTCTTCAGAGCACAGCAATTTCATCAAGTACCAGTAGGCTGTCGTTAATAGTGCTTGCTTTTTGATATTTTTAGCTGGATATTGTCCTAAAATTACACTGTGACTCTTGTCTGAATATTTTGCAGTTGCTCAGGACTCTTTTTAGCCTAGAACTGAAGCCTGTCCACTGTCCATTAGTAGCTCAGTTGTGTTTGACTCTTTGTGACCCCATGGACTGTAGCCTGCCAGGCTCTTCTGTCCAAGGGAGTCTCCAGGTAAGGAAACTGGAGTAGGTTGTAGTTTTGGCCAAGAAGGGGATACTTCACAGGTGAAAGGACATGCACATTTCTTTACCAAGTAGACTCTTTGCTACTAATTTTACAAAAACATAGCATTCTTCCAGGCAATATGTATGGACCAGTTGATGAGTAATGTACAAAAGCTATATAGATATTTGTGACAAAGATCTTGACCTAATGAGACCATATGGTCCAATAGGAAAGATGAATCCTCAACTCGAAATAAAGTTGCATGCAAAAAGTGCCAAGTGATAAGGTCACTGCTGGAGAGTCACTCTTCAACCAGTCATTAAAGGCACTGAATATTTCACCAGTATGTATTTTTAGACTGTTGCATTTATGAAAATGACCACCCTGTAATGAGAATTTGAAGTTTAATTCAATGTTTTTGATTAATAACTCTGCTGTCATACAATCCAGTGTTGTGTGGTGTTTAATATCTTCATGTCAGAGAAAATATCACCGCTCCATATTTAATTTGTGAGTTCTTCTCATCAGTGGTGTTTGCCGTATAGGTAAGTCTACAGGAAAAGAAGGACATAACCCCGTGATAGTGTGACCCAGTTCTTTAGGGAAAAAGGTAAAATAGTAATTAGATAGCTTTACCATTGCTTTTCTACCAGAGAAAACACACTCACAGTCATTATTTTGGTTTTGTCTGCTTTGATTAGCTTAGCTTTATTAAAAAATAAAAAGCAAAAATAACTTAAACACTCATCACTTTGTTTACCTCTCAGATCTTGTAGAAGAAAATGCGTTCTGTTTTTATAGGGAAATTGAGAAAACTTCAATACTTAAGAAGAACAGACCTTGAATCAAAGCAGTTGCTTTAAGCAAAATAATAATAAGACTAGAATGAACTGAAATCACACAGTGTCTCCTAACTTTGTGAATGAAATTCATAAGACTTGGGAGAAAATATACATCTTCCAGCAAAGCAACTTCCATCAGAAAGGATGCGGTGATTTACAATCTCATGAGGAAAGTTTCCGAGGAAAAAAATACATAGAGAACAGTATAAGTTGTGGTGTTTACAGTGATAGAATGACTTTTACATGACAGAATTTTCTGCAATATCACTCCATAGATAAATGAAGAAGGAAGCCCAATTTTTAATAAAACTTCTTGAAAAATTTGATAAACAAAAAGTCTTCTTAGAACAAAGAAGGTTTAATGAAAATGGAGCCTTATAATTTATGTGAGGTGTACCACATCTAGAAATTCAGCTTCCTCTTGGCTTTTATTGGCTAGGATTTTTAAATGGCGAGGAAAAGGACGTGAAGGCAGGTGTTTGCCAGAGTTCCACGTCTGAATAACTTGAACACAGGTAATTTGATCTCCAAGGTGGTATCCAACTCCAGGCAAAAGCAGTGAAGCAGGCAGGAATTCTTAGTTTCTCTTCCCCATCCTGCAGTTTTCCATGGACTTCTGGAAGTATTACTGGATCTCCCTAACTTCAAATATATTTTTTTTTCTTCTTCTTCTCTTTTCTTTAAGTGTATCTCCATAGTGCTGAGGGTTATGCTAACCAAAAGACCACTTTGATAGGAACATCATTATATGACCTTGAGTAAGAAACTAAGGATCTTTAAGGCTTCATTTCCTTGTTTGTAAAATGAGGACAATATTGGCAAGCTTATAGAATGCTGGTTAGAACAAAAGTAGGGTCTAAAGCATAGACCCATAGAAGATGCCTCATAAGGGTAAGATGCACCTGCTCTTTCCTCCCTCTGCTTGGTTGGAACTACATTTCCTAGTAGAAAGAACAAGTCCAAGAGGCTTAAAAGGTAGCTTTATAGCCAGCCAGACTTTGCACTTTCAGCCACTGACCGAAAGGAAGAGCTTTTCTGCTCAATATGATCCTAGTTTATTGAACCTGTTTCTCTTGCTGGTCACACATTTCAAGCTGCATCTTCTGTGTGTCTCTGGACTGTGGCTTCCGTCCAGCTGGCTCTCCTGGTGCTCTGCCCAGTGAGCGTGTGGCTCTGAGACTGGAGAAGCAGGCTGTTGCCCAGCCTCGGTTCCTGTCCTGGTTTGTGGTGCCCATGGTCCCTAATTTCGATAGCACTGATCTCTGTCCATCTTCTCCTGATCTAATCTTTCCCTCAACCTCTGCTGTTACGAGGCAACCTTCCAAAATTTGCTATTGCAGCCTTGGTAATACTGTTATTGTTCAGTCGCTTGATTGTGTCTGACTCTTTGCAACCCCATGGACTGCAGCCTGCCAGGCTTCCCTGTCCTTCACTACTCCTGGAGCTTGCTCAGACTCATGTCCATTGAGTTGTTGATGCCATCCAACCCTCTCATCCTCTGTCATCCCCTTCATCTCCTGTCCTCAATTTTCTGCAAAATCAGGCTCTTTTCCAATGAGTCAGCTTTCCACATCAGGTGGCCAAAGTATTGGAGCTTCAGCTACAGTATCAGTCCTTCTGATAAATATTCAGGGTGGGTTTCCTTTAGGATGGACTGGTTTGATCTCCTCGCTCGGTAAGACTGGGGTTGCAACATATCTAGACGAGAAATGAAATGCAGGGAAGCATTAGATGGGAGGTCAGGATAGCATGGTTCTAGTTCAGATTTTGACAGTAACCAGCTGTGTGACTTTGGAGAAATCAATAAACTGCTCAAAGCCGTGCTTTCTTCAATTGAAAACAAGGCATAAGATTTCCCTGGGGTTCTTCTGGGTCTAAAGTTTAATGATTTCATGATTCTAATTTCACTGTTGCTCTCAGCAACTGCAGTAAACTAGAAATATTGCCTCTCTCCGCCTGTTGCTTAAGCAATCCTGAGTCTTTAGATGCAACCTCCACTGCTTGGCTTAGTGTTGTCTGTGAGCTCATCAGGACAGAAGCAGAAGGGAAAAGAACAATGCCTCAGAATTCAAAGAAGGAAATAAACAGTGTTTTTTTTTTCTAATCTTAAAATATATGTTTTACCTATAAACTTTTATAAAATCAACTTTTATTTTTCCGAAGCAGAAAAAAAAAGTGATCTCCTGAGTAATGAATAATAAATTGGTAAACGTTGTGGTCAGATCAAGGCTCAGCCTGGTCAGTTGCAACCATGACGTGCACCTCATGCAAGAAAGTTACACTCGTGCATGGAAACATCATCTTACTGAGTAGGAATTAGGCAAAATAGTGATAATTATGATGATAATAAATTAATAATTGAATTAAATGTAAAATTAAACTAACTTTTGAAAATGCTTTATTTTATCTTTACATGGAAAAGCTAAATAAGTGAAGTAAGCTACTGAACTCTGGATGTTGGCTGCAAATATTTCTCTTAACATGCAGTTCACTGGGTCCTGTTCTCAATATCCATGTCTTCCTTACTTTATCTAAATGTTTGTAGTGATACTGTTGAGTATTCCTTCTTAATTGAAGATTAATTGGGATTAATCTTAATTGGGATTTTTTTATCAAAATGTAATCCTCTAACTTTTTATAATATCTCACATGCCAGCCCCTCTTCCTTTGTCAACTTTTCATATTTTCCAGGTTATTTCCAAGGATTCCACTGCTTAAGCCCTTTCATCTTCACTCTCTGTTCTTTTTCCCTGGATGAGCAGGTCCACTTCTGACACTTCAGTTATCTTGCACACTTGATGACTCACAGTATGTTCTTGCATACCAATATATAAAGTCCCCCACATATGAACGTTCAAGTTGCAAACTTTCAAAGATGCAAATGTGCATTCACATGTCCAATCACGTAAGTCAGTTCATGTGTCTAGCATTCTTTCTAAAAGTTTGGTATTTAGGTTAGCTTTATTGGACTTACAAGATTTGGAATTGTGAACAAGCTCTCAGAACAGAACTCTTTCATGTGTAGGGGACTTACTGTACATAGTATACATTTTATATACACACAGACACATATATTATAAGTGTATATGTGTGACTATATGTATGTCTCTCTCTCTCTCTATATATATATATATTTATATAATTTACAGCAACATTATTTCGTCCTGTCTTTAGATGCTTCTTTTTTTTATTATTTTTAAGTATTGTTGATTTACAATATTGTGTTAGTTTCAGGTGTACACCACAGTAATTCTTCAGATTCTCTTCCTTTATAGGTTATTACAAAAGATTACTATATATACAATATGGATGTCTCTTATAACTTGCCTAATTTAACCTCCGGAGAAGGCAATGGCACCCACTCCAGTACTCTTGCCTGGAAAATCCCATGGATGGAGGAGCCTGGTAGGCTGCAGTCCCTGGGGTTGCTAAGAGTCGGACACGACTGAGCAACTTCACTTCCACTTTTCCTTTCATGTATTGGAGAAGGAAACGGCAACCCACTCCAGTGTTCTTGCCTGGAGAATCCCAGGGATCGGGGAGCCTAGTGGGCTGCCTTCTATGGGTCGCACAGAGTCAGGCACGACTGAAGCGACTTAGCAGCAGCAGCAGCAACAATTTAACCTCTCCTAGACCTTCATTTTTTCTGATGTCCTCAGTATTAATGCAAAACCCTGAATGTCACTCTTCACCACTTTCTTTCATTTCTTTTTCATGTTTTATCCATCAGCAACTTGCATTGATGTTTCCAAAAAATGTATTGTTTTCTCCATCTCTGCTCCAGTTTCTCTGGTGTAATTACCAGCAAGCATAGGAATGGACTGGTACCTGGACCTGTCTCTGGCTTGACTGCCCTCTCAACCCCCAGTCATCCATCTGGCTGCAACCAGAATGGGTGTGATCCCGTCAAACCCTCTCTGACAATTTTCTCTTAACCTTGGCCAATGTGGTCCCTACTTATCTTGTTTATATGGGATTTTAAGACTCATCGGTTCATCAAATTCATCAAATTTCCACCTGCTGCTCAATGCTCTGGGAATATAAACTAATTATAATTCCTCAATGAGGTTCCTTTATGCTTTTAAGGGCTTTTTTAAGCTCTTCCTTCTAACTGAATAGTTCTTCCTCTTACCTCCCTCCTGTGATTTATATTTCAATTTTTAGCTTAGACACCACATCAATATTTCCAGAAAGAAATATTGGACCACCCTAAAGAGAGGTTGAATTCACTTCTCAGCATCCATACTGCACTAATTTATTGGTAGTATACCTGTCTAGTTAATTACGCATCTCATTGCATGCTAATGTCTGTAACAGCAAATAGTATTTATATCTTGTTCACAACTGTATATCCAGTAAATTTGCCAAATTTTGCAAATAAATATATAGGAAGTCTATTTAAAGCTGAAGTTCAGATAAACTACAATTGTCTTTATGTCCCAGTACTTAGAAGATATACTAGAAATTTGCATGTAGCCAGAAATTTAAATTTAACCTGGCATCCTGTATTTATTCAACTGCCTTAGTTCCAGATCTTAAATTAAAAAAATGAAGAACAAGCTCATTACATACTAGTTGTTCAATAAATATTTAATAATGCTACATCGCAGCAGAATTATTATAAGATTTTACTCTATTTCTTTGAAAATGTCATAATACAATTTATTTGTTTGGGAGCATTAGCAATGAGTGTTCTGTGCTTTATTTGACAGTAGAGCTATTTTAAGACAGCTAATATTATGGAATTGATTGTGTCTATGTGGCTTGGTTGTGATATTAACAATGGAAGATATGCTTGCAGAAGAGCCATTGCTAGAGGATTCAGAGACCATGATTTTTTGTTTTGTTTTGTTTTGTTTTTTGCATGTTTTGCTTTTGTTTTTCTCATCGGCCGGAGACAAGACCTGTCTAAACTTGCTTAGGAAAGCTTTCCTTAGATTTTCACTTCGCACATCCTCTCCCAGAACTGTCCCCTCTATCGCACAGCTGCGGTCAGAAACACTCCAATTGCTGACAAGTGGAGGAAGAGAGAACCAAGGCCATCTGCTGCCGACCTGGAGGCAGGCTCTGGGGAGCAGAAAGCATCATTTCCCAACTTTCCACTCTGTCACTTTGATGCATAAATCCTAAAATCTCATAAAGACATGCCTTGATTTTCTCTGAGTTATTGTGGAAGAAAAGGGATTTTTCCAATTCTGTATCTTTAATATTAAATTAATTTTGTTGTGTTATGATTAGAAGTCTACCCATAGATTCTGATTTAAAAAACAAACAAAAAAAAGACTAAGTAGCACAGATGGTCTCCACCCATAGTATGAGTAAACTGACTTAATGAAATTGATGAGCAGAGTACTCATAAATCTTAATGTATATACACACATGGATTGCATCTATTCAAGTTTACACAAATTATGTTGGTTGGCTTATCTGTTTCCAGTCACAAAAGGCACTAATGTTAATAATAGAAAAGTGGAGGGTTAAATTCCTGTGAGGTAGCAAAAATAATAGATTAAAGAACACCGAATGCCTGCCTCTCTTAAAAGGCAATGGAATAACTAGGGGAAAAACAAGGGAAGAAACAAAGCAAACTGCGAGAACTGACTTTTTCAGAATTTTGGAAACTATCCAGAAGCTTGCAGCAACCAGGGAGAATTCATTCAAGAAAAGTGTCTGGATCTTGGCAAGAACAGAGAGCTATGCGTCATTTTAACTTAGCCTAGTCCCATGTCCCAATTCCCTGCTTAGTGGCAGCCTTAAAAATGACAGGCTGGATTCCATTACAGATACAGGAGGAAGCATAACTGAGGTCATTTACGAAGAGTCCTATGCCTTTATGTTTATTGGCACGTTTGTTCATTTCTTATGTTTGTTTGCTTTGTTTGTTTATTGCTTGTTGGGGGCCACCTCTAGAAAATAAGCTCCAAAAGTTCAGCTTTGTCTCACCTAATTCAGAATTTACTTTGTCCAGAACATACACAGAAACATGTTTAAGTCACGGCTGAGGCAATGAATAACAGTTGGAGGATGGGTGGGGGGAAGGCTAAACAAGAAGACTGTGAGGAAAGGCTGGTGAATGAGATACTTTGGAGAATGGCTTTGAAAAGCTCCAACACATTCTTTAGGATCAACAAGGACACGTATACTTTCCCATGCTACTTATACATGGGCTCAGTGAAGACCTGCGAAGACCCTGAGCTCTTCTGGTTGACTTTGAAGCTCTGTACAGGGAAGTAGCGAAGGCTAAAACAGAGTTGTCAGCTGCCAGGCTGGGTGCCAGAGATATGTTTTAATGAACACACATACTCTGCAAAGTCTGGGAGATTTTTGTTGGCATTTTCTAAGTCATTTCATGAATTCAATATCACCATGATATCAAAGACAGATAAAGATGTTGCAATAAAAGGAAACGTAGATCAATATCCCTCATTAATATGCACACAGAAATCTTCAACATACAATCCAGCTGTATTAAAAACGATTGCACACCACGATCAAGTGGAATTTATCTCAGGAATGCCAGATTTGCTTGACATCCCAAAATCAATTAATGTAATATGCCCTATTAACAGAATGAAGAAAACAAAAGCACATGATCATCTCAAGTGAAATAGAAAATTTATTTTACAAAATCCAGCACCGTTTCATGAAAAAGAAAAAAAGAAAAAAGAATATAAACTAGAAATAGAACTTGGAATAGAAAGGACCTTTCTTAACATGATGCTTAATGTTGTAAGAATGAAACTTCCCCCTTAAACTAGGAAAAAGAAAATAATACATTTTCTGACTACCTCTGTTAAATATTTTACAGAAAATTTAGCCAGGGCAATGAAGCAAATAAAAAACAAAAAATATTCAAATAAAAAAAAGGATTAAAAATATCTCTATTTGTAAATAACATGATCTGAAAAAAAGAATTCTCCAAAAAGTCTAACATTAACATTCACACAATCAATATAATCGCAAGATTTGTATACACACTAAAAATTGCAAGATTTTGTTGAAAGAAATGAAAGAGATAAATAGATGAAAAGCCATCCTGCACTCATAGATTGGAAGACAATATTTTAATAATGACAAGATAATCCTCAAATTGTTCTCTAAATTCATTGCAATCTCTATAAAAATTTCA
Source organism: Oryx dammah (assembly GCF_014754425.2). Classification (NCBI taxonomy): domain Eukaryota; kingdom Metazoa; phylum Chordata; class Mammalia; order Artiodactyla; family Bovidae; genus Oryx; species Oryx dammah. The sequence continues at coordinate 79,230,667 of NW_024070208.1, read as the reverse complement.
ACCACCTTTTTTCTCCAAAAATTAACAAACTCGTTTTAAAAACCTATATGGAAATGCATAATAAATATTTAAAAAGAAACACTGAAAAAATGAATGAAGCTGAACAGCACACACTTCCTGATTTCAAAACTTCCTACACAGCTATCATAATCAAATGGTGGAGTATTGGCATTGATTAGGGATATAGATTAGTGGATTACGATTCACACTACAGAAATTACTCATATTTATGGTCAATAGATTTTCTACAATGTTTCCAAGACTGTCGCATGGGATAAGAATAGTTATTTCACTATATAAAACTGTTTATCCACATGTGAAAGAATGAATTCAGAGCCCTGTTTCATAGCATACACGAAAATTGACACAAAATGAATCAAAGATCTAAATATAAGAGCTAGAACAATGAGATCCCTAGAAGTAAACAGACTGGAAAAATACCATTTGAAAGGCAACGTACATGTAACTCAGGAGCTGATCAAGCATACACTCAATGAGTTTCCATGATTGCCCATTGGATACACTGCTGATAGAACAGGGATGTCCACCCCAGGTGCAAGAATGGTCCACGTCATGAGGACTCACCCTGGAAGAAAGAAGCCAAATATGTGACTCAGTCATGGGTCACCTTCCAGGGGCCTGGGCCAAGCAGCGTGACAAGCTGGGCCACAACAGCAGGAGCATAAGTCCTGTGTGAGTGTGTCAAATTGACACACCGGTCAACTAGTCCCCAGTCATAGGTGCATGTGGTGCTTCACCACTGTGGGGGCACACAGCAGATATGGGCATTCCAGGGAGCCAGGTAGATACTGGAACCGCTTTCATGACATTGGGGAAATAGATTTGCTTGTGTTCAGATGTCCAGCAGGTTTCCAGTCTGATCAAGCCACAGTGATCATGGCTCAAGCTACCCAGCAGTGGCTATGCTCCCCTGGCATAGGTGAATGGTCCATGTTGTCCTCAGCAAATGATCAGACAGGATGTTGAGACCTGCACATCCAGCTGGTGCATCCATAGCAGAGAAATATTGTTAAGAAAGCTTGACACCCTTCTTTGAAATTCTGGGAACATGTGTGAACAAGACTGGTGACCACTCCCTTACTTGCAACATCTGAGTTTGTAGACCCACTGGAGAAGGCTTCAGCGGAGACTGAGAAAGGAGAGTAGTGTCAAGTACCAGACAGACATGTGACTTTGTTCCCTATACATTTCTGAGCTTCTGGAAGAAAATATCATTGGCAATTATGGATCCTCATGAAGAGAGATGTGGGGTTCAGACAGGTACAGTCTAGACCAACCACGAGAACATCCGAACTGGAACAACGTTGAGAATAATGGAGCGTATGGGACTAAGAGACAGTTTCCTCTCTCTGTTGCTGCTGTTCAGCCACCCAGTCGTGTCTGACCCTTTGTGACCCCATGGACTGCAGCACTCCAGGCCTCCCTGTCCCTTACCGTCTCCCAGAGTTTGCCCAAGTTCATGTCCATTGCATTGGTGATGCCGTCAACCATCTCATCCTCTGACACCCTCTTCTTCTTCTTCCCCAATCCTCCTCTTTGAGGCATCCTCAAAGATGATGGAGTCCATTGGAACATTAGTGCCTGAGTTCTGTTCCAAGAAAACTGAGTATGGGATTGCCTTCAAGGAACTGGAGATAGAGCAGATGTGCTTCTGTGAAGACCACTTGCAAGCCTTCCCCACTGATGTGCAGAGACTCTTTCTCCTCTTAATCAAGACCATCCTGTTAAAGACAGTGACCAACAGATGTGCTAATCCACAGCCCTCAGCTTGACCTCTACTCCAGAGGTGAAGTCCTTACATTTCAAATCATTAGGAGTTTATTACTTTTATGAGGTTTTTTGTTGTTGTTGTTTTTTCCAGAAAAGCTTTAAATCAAGATATCACTGAATAGCAATTCCAATCATGCATAAAAATTGCATAAACTCAGACAACGATGCCATATAATAATACTTCCCAAATACAGAAGCATTGACTTAAAGCTATTCTTCTCGATTCCTAGCTATGAAGAGGAAAGAGGAAATGGAGGAAAATAATTTTATATCATCATTTTCTATTATATTTCAATTTATGTTAGTAGGATGAAAAGATTACTTTTTATCCTAGGCTTCCTTGGCCATGTAAATTTCCCCATAAAAATAATTTCCCATGTGTCATTGTTAATAATAACGTGTTGACTCTTTTCTGTAAAAAATACTTTTGTCACAATGACTGTCACAGAAAAAAATAGTGATAATATATTACCCAATAGTCAAAAATAGAATGACAAAATTACTGAAATAAATTACTTTTAAAGAGAAATAAAACTTCTTATAAGAGTTCAAATAAAAACAAGAAGAGGGAAAATTAATGTAGAAATGTATTTTTCCACTTCTTTTCAAAATCATTTCATTATTTTGTAAACATTTGTATCCCTCTTATTACTTAAATATGTTAGTCTGTAAAGAGAGAGGAAGAAGGGACAGCTTTTCAATGAAGATACATTTTTTTCACTAAGCCTTTTATCACATATAAAATTACATTTATTTTTTTTTCATTCAGGAAGCCAGTAATAAAATTCAATGAACTCTTAATGTGTTTATATTTCAGGAATGCATTTCACCTTACGGTGTGCATATACATTCTAAATTAATTAAGCAAGTTAATTAAACAGACAAACTTCAGAAAGTCAGTGCTCTGCTATTATCATCACTAATTTGCTTTTAAGGAGTTTCAAAATTGTATTTCACTGTGTAGGTCTGGACTTTACTCTGGCACACTCTGAACCATCTTAATTGGGGGGCAAACCATTGTGTATTTTAGATTTTTTTCTTGGACCCATGTCCTCATGATTACTATGTTCTTTATGGGGAAAGAATACATTTTGTGGCTTTATAGATGACACCACCCTTATGGCAGAAAGTGAAGAGGAACTAAAAAGCCTCTTGATGAAAGTGAAAGTGGAGAGTGAAAAAGTTGGCTTAAAGCTCAACATTCAGAAAACGAAGATCATGGCATCTGATCCCATCACTTCATGGGAAATAGACGGAGAAACAGTGGAAACAGTGTCAGACTTTATTTTGGGGGGCTCCAAAATTACTGCAGATGGTGACTGCAGCCATGAAATTAAAAGACACTTACTCTTTGGAAGAAAAGTTATGACCAACCTAGGTAGCATATTCAAAAGCAGAGACATTACTTTACCAACAAAGGTCCATCTAGTCAAGGCTATGTTTTTTTCTGTGGTCATGTATGGATGTAAGAGTTGGACTGTGAAGAAGGCTGAGTGCTGAAGAATTGATGCTTTTAAACTGTGGTGTTGGAGAAGACTCTTGAGAGTCCCTTGGACTGCAAGGAGATCCAACCAGTCCATTCTGAAGGAGATCAGACCTGGGATTTCTTTGGAAGAAATGATGCTGAAGCTGAAACTCCAGTACTTTGGCCACCTCATGCGAAGAGTTGACTCACTGGAGAAGACTCTGATGCTAAGAGGGATTGGGGGCAGGAGGAGAAGGGGACGACTGAGGATGAGATGGCTGGATGGCATCACTGACTGGATGGACATGAGTCTGAGTGAACTCTGGGAGTTGGTGATGGACAGGGAGGCCTGGCGTGCTGTGATTCATAGGGTCGCAAAGAGTCGGACACGACTGAGCGACTGAGCTGAAGTGATGCAATGAAATTGGTGGTTCATTTTAACATCTTGTGAATTGCGGTGCTAGAGAAAACTATTGACAGTCCCTTGGACCTCAAGGAGACCAAACTAGTCCATCCTAAAGGAAACCAACCCTGAATATTCATTGGAAGGACTGATGCTAAAGCTAAAGTCCCAATACTTTGGCCACCTGATGAAAAGAACCTACTCATTGGAAAGTGAAGTCACTCAGTCGTGTCCAACTCTTTGCGACCCCATGGACTGTAGCCTACCAAGCTCCTCTGTCCATGGGATTTTCCAGGCAATAGTACTGGAATGGATTGCCATTTCCTTCTCCAGAGGATCTTCCTGAACCAGGGATCGAACCTGGGTTTCCTGCATTGTAGACAGACGCTTTACCATCTGAGCCACCCTGATTTTGGGAAAGACTGAAGGCAAGAGAAGGGAATGGCAGAGGGTGAGATGGTTAGATAGCATAGCATCACCAACTCAATGGACTCGAATCTGAGCAAACTCCTGCAGACAGTGGCGATCAGGGGAATCTGGCTGGCTACCATCCACGGAGTTGCAAAGAGCTGTACACACTTTTGTGATGGAGCATGCATACATGCAACTGTCATAGGTTTCTCTCTGTTACATGATGGTTTTCACCAGATGGATATGATAAGATGTGGCTAGTGTAGAATGTCATTGTTCCTGGTTTCCTTCCTTCCCTCAGCTATGACATAATCTCTCTAGTACTGAAGGCAGATAGACTTATTTTTTGTACCACTTATTACCCTTAGCCATTACATATCATTTATGAGCCTGAGGCACTGTTGAGTTTCATTCTAAAGGAATAATTGTTGTTGAATGTGAAAGTTCAATAAATAGATTTTAACATTTTGTTGTGAAAAATATTATCCCAATAAAAACTGTTTTATTCATTCTCGTGTTTGGAGATTTTATGTGTGTGCACATGTGCTTGTATCTGTACTGTTTTCCAAAGCCTCAGGCAAGTTGAAATAATAATTATAAACGTTTATTGCCCCAGCCCTGGGCAAAGGGGGATTATGTCACTTAATCTCCAGAGCAAAGTAAAAGGGGGTGACGGGCTTGACATTTGATTCCATTCTTTTAGCACCAATTCCGGGTTCTTATGTATATGTGAAAGGGCGCTGAGAGTTTCTCCCCCTTGGTTGACATTGATTTCAGCTCTGATTTTCTCAGGGTCTCAGCTGAAATCGCCAAGGTCCCCTTTCTCACCTCCGTAGTAAGGCATAGGCTGAGCATCCCCTTGGGGTGTTGAAGACTGGCTGCTGGGACTGAACTGTTCATCTCTGTGTGTGTGTGTGTGTCCCCAGGACAACGCAAGGGTTGGAAAACCATCCCCACTTCTCTAGAAGCCCCTGTGTATTCAGACTGGGCTTCCCTGAAGCGAGGCTCTTAAGGAAAGTGATGGAGGAGCTTCCTGGGCAGTCCAGTGGTTAAGACTCTGCACTCCCACTGCTGGGGGTACACATCCCCTCTCTGGTCAGGGAACTAAGACCCCAAACACCTCGAGGTGCAGCCAAAACTAAAGAAAGAGAAAGGAAGGAAGGAAGCAAACGAGAGGGATCAAGATTTTTTCCACAGAATCTCACTCCCATTGAGTCTGCATTCTTCCAAGGCATCATCAGAGGCTGCTCCTCTGCTCAGGGTCTGGTGGGCAGAGCTGGTGGGTGGAGGTGAAAGAAAGGGAGGAGACTTGGCTGGGTGGGG
>NW_024070208.1:78397491-78481537 GCF_014754425.2 Oryx dammah | reverse complement strand
TTTTTTTTTTTTTTTTTTTTAGGCTCACTAGTCTAGTCGCGCTGTGGGGAGGGGGGCGGTGCTGCAAACAAATAGCACTGTCGTGGGCACACAGTGTCTCAGCCCTGCTGGGCCTGTCCCTTCTCACGGCGCACAAACCGCTCTGGCTCTACTGTGCTCAGCCGGGAACCGTTGGAGGCCGGCCCCAGGCTGCATGCACCTCCCCGGTGTAAGCCGCTCAGGTTTGGCACTCAGGTATCCCTCAGAGGCACAGATTCGGTTGGGACTGCGTTTTGTGCCCTTCCCAGGTCTGAGTAGTTCAGGAGTTTGGCGAGCGTGGTCGCTGCGACTTGTCGCCTTTTCTGTCTCTGCTGCTCAGTTTTCTGGGTGTACTGCTGGTGCTCCTTGTGAGGCGGATGGTGACTGTCCAGCACCCCCAGGAGTCTTAGCAAAGAAGCCTGCCTGCAGTTTGGTAGGTAAAGTCTCTCCGGGGCTGCGATTGCCCCTTTCCAGCCCTTACGGCTCTGGCTGCCTGTCCCCGGCGGGGGATGGTCTGCAGCCGGCTATTTCCCTTCCGTCCTTTGTTCTGTGTGCAGTCCTGGTGGTGTCTTATGTTCGAGCTTTTCGCGTGGTAGCTATCCCCCAGTCTGGTTTGCTAGCCCAAGTTCGATCGCTCTGGTTACGCATGGGGCGTTTCTGCCCGATTCTTACCGAGCACGGCAGCCCGCGCCTCCTGCGCTTCCCTGCCCTGCCCCACTTGCTAGTGGCGGATGCAGGCGTCTGCGCGGCTTTTCCGCTGGGGGAGTTACTGTTGGGCTTGTAATCTGTTGGTTTTAATTATTTATTTATTTTTCCTTCCTGTTATGTTGCCCTCTGTGTTTCCAAGGCTCGCCACAGACTCGGCAGGGAGAGTGTTTCCTGGTGTTTGGAAACCTCTCTTCTTAGAATTCCCTTCCCGGGACGGGCTTCCCTTCCCGGGACGGAGCTCCCTCCCCACCTCCTTTGTCTCTTTTCTTGTCTTTTATATTTTTTCCTACCTGTTTTTGAAGACAATGATCTGCTTTTCTGGTTGCCTGATGTCCTCTGCCTGCATTCAGAGGTTGTTTTGTGGAGTTTGCTCTGCGTTGAAATGGTCTTTTGAGGAATTTGTGAGGGAGAAAGTGGTCTTCCCATCCTATTCCTCCGCCATCTTCACCTTATGTTTTTAAAAACATTAAAAATCTAGAAATGCATCATAGTTCAAATAGAAATGCAGATCAATATTTATTGGATAAGTTTAATTAAAGAATCATATATATCGATGGAAACCCATAATTTGCATGTCAAATACTGGAAAGATCATGCATTCAATTATGACTAATCTACATGATATCTGGAATTTTAATTTTTAAAACATTCCTGAATTAGGTAGGTATCCTAAGCTCACTGTCTGCAGTTGTTTTCTCAGTTTCTATTACACCTGCTAAGGAAACCTGCCCATGCTCATTCTAAACACGTGTTGGGTTTCCAGCTGGCTCTGCTGCTGTTGTTTCTTCCTCTTCCTCTGTTCCTCGTGCCTCCTCCCCCTCCTCCCCATCTTCCTCTGTCTTCTTCTTCTCTTCCTTCTGCTCCTCCTCCTTCTTGTCTAATATTTCCATCTTTTAGCTTTCCTAAAATAAAATAGATCAACAATTTTATTCAGTAACTTTTTGATTGCTAAAACTTACCTTGCCTAGTGGTATAGTGATAATGCACTGTAAGAAGCAAAGGTGTAAGGATGTCATATGTATAACTCGTCTGTGCGGGGTGCTGGGGTGTGTGTATACTATGCACTTCATTCTTTCCTTGAGACACATTCTGAAATGCAGATTTGCTTGATGAACATTTTTGGAATTTTTGATGTATGTGGCTAACATTTCAGAAATGCTGTGACAATGTACTCATTGTGAGAGTACAGATCTCTTACTGACTTTTCAATTCTCCTCCTAAACCCTCCACCTACTCTCTCTTAATCTAGCCATGAAAACTCTCATCACGTCCCATTGTATCTTTCAGGTTTGTTTACAGTAGTTTTTGTGAGCGCATTGAATTTGTTACACAAAGTCTTCCTTTGGAGATTCTGTGGTATTTAGAATTTTTGTCATTTAAAAAAAATTTTTGAATAATTCCTACACTTATTTCAGATTATACATGTACATCAAATTCCTATGAAATTTATTTTGATATATGTTATGTGTTAGGTATTTAACTATGCTATTTCCAAATGATTAACAATTCCTCCATTATCTTTTATTAAATAATCTTTCTCTAATGGCCTTCTTGTCTGACTAGAATCATATTTTAAATTCTTAATTATAATTTAGAGAGCTTCTGACTTCTGTGAAAAATGTGAATACTCTACCTCAGTGGTACTTAATCTTACCAAATCAAATTCTTTTTTGTAATGTTCCCTTACAATCCTGGAATGAAACTTCTATTTAGTATAACCTACTTCACACATATCTTTTTAAAAATCAATAAACTGATGTAATTTTAATACAAATGAAAAAAGAGAGACTCATGTTAAAATTACATAAATATTTATGGTTTTTTTTTAATGCTTCATCCCTACTATCCTAATGGCCATCATGAAGTAATTAGAATCTTAATCTACTTGAATAAGAGAAGTATGAGAAGTAAAGCAATATTTAACTTAATATTGTCAACATTTCCTTTAATATACACACACACATAGTTGATTCTCATCACCGATGGTAGGTGTGTGCTATAAAGTTCCTGTGAATGCTGAACTTGTAAATACTAATCTATTGCCACTGAGGGAAATAGGGAGTTAGGTTCCTGTGACCCTTCAAACAGTATTATCAGCCAAAATCCCATTTGTGTTCTATAGCTTGTCAGTTTCCTTGTAAGATGAGCCAGTCTTATCAACTTTGGAAATCTGCTCTTACAAATAATTTTTCCTATGTAAACCTTAGTTGGTATATTAAAAATTATTTCACAAACTCCTGGTCTGCCTAAAACTGATCCATAAATATTCTATATTTTTTTAATTTAATAAACAAAGTATAGTGAACCAACTACTTTGATCACTCATATTTTCTCACTGTAATTTCATATGTCTGGTATGCATCTGTTTGCTTATTTTATTTCATCCTTGGCAAAGTATCTGTATAGTTACAACATCTGTAAAAAAGATTTTTATTAAATATCTTCATGTACTATCTCTATAGATTAGGACAACTCCGATGTGTTTCTGCCTGGCTATTCAATTACCACTAAAAAGGAAAAATTATAAAATGAGTTTTTATAAAAAAAATAATTGTAACAAGTATTAAAGACTTTCTAATAACAAACTACTAAAAATTAGATTGAGGAAAGTTTAATCAATAGAGTTGAAAAAAATCTCAACAATAGTTTAAAAAAAAAGTCAATTCTTGAAGAAATGATTCTAAGTAATGAAAAAACATAATTAAGAAATTAAGGGAGCTCCCTGATAGCTCAGTGGTAAAGAATCTGCCTGTCAAAGCAGGAGGTAAAGTTTGGATCCCTGGTGCAAGTTCCCACATGCTGTGGAACAACTAAGCTCATCACCACCACTACAGAGCCTGTGCTCCAGACCCCGGGAGCCACAAGTACTGAGCCCATGTGTCACAAGTACTGAAGCTCGCGTGGCCTAGAGCCTGCTTGTAAAATAAATAAATATAAAATAATAAATATCTTCAGGTACTAGCTCTATAGATTATGGGAAAGAAAAGTTTATAAAATGAGCTTTTATAAAAAATAAAAGCCTATGTGTAACAATGAAGCCATAAATAAATTATACATATATATTATTTTTTATAAAAGTTAATACAACTGAGGAAGAGTTTGATAGAGACTGATTTTAAGTAAATAAAATTGATGGATTCTGTTTTCACTCCACTTGTAATTTAAAGTACAGAAAACTCTCCTCTGGTAATAGTCAAATAAGTGTATAAATTGTTTAAATTTATAACAATCTATCTGTAAAATGTAAAAGTCATCCTTAGCTGATCAGTTGTTTGAAATGAGTTATATTCTGTAAACCATTCACCATAAAAATCACATGCAAAAATCAGGCCATGTTTCAGATAACTGTTAATCAAAATTTATTTGCCACATATAGATAATTGAATGTAAGATATAAAAGACTGATTTTTTGGTGGGGGAAAGATTATGTGTAGATAATGGACAATAGACATTTGATGTTTATGGACTTTGTAGAGGATATAAAAAGGCATTTTGTTAATAGCTAACAAGTCTCCGAAAATCCATCAGCATTGAACACGATAAACTTGGCTGTAACATATGATAAGATCTTTATGTGCAGGTGGAAGCATTTCATTATAGTTTCTTGCTATCTCAACTCACAGAGAACAAAGCCTGTTGGGCGTGCTCATTGAACCAACCAAATGGAATCAATCAAAAGAGTCACACAGCATCTGCAAACATCAGAGAATACAAACAAAGAGAGCACAAGAAAATGCATCTCAAGGGCTCTGTTTGTAGAGGTCTGGCCTCTCTCAGATCCAGCCAAGCCCAGTGCACGAGTTGGAGAGGCTCTGCTTAATGCAGTGCCTAATGTCTTGGCTCTTCATACCCGATACACTCCATTACAGAGCATACGTTACACAGCCTGTGTACAGATCACTAGCTAGAACTGAAGCAACAATCAACGCAACAAGCACTCCCAACCCAAACAAACTTAAAAATTAGTGCTGCAAAGGGAGAAGTGTGTTCTGAATCTCCATAAACCGGTATCTGTGCCAAATTAAAGGAATTTCAAAGGGGCCATGAAGAAGTATCATAGGAAATAAAAAAGAGAAAAAGCTCTTTTGGTGTTTCATATTTTAATGGAGGAAAGAACACTTTCCATCCAAAAGTGCCCTCACCACTGTGTACGAGAGTCACAGGTGTGCCCTCAATCACTTGTTTAATCCCTTGCAAATTGTTGACCTTTACAAAACGGAAGGCAATTCTCCAGTCAGGTGAAGTATAAATAGTGATGTATGAAACAGCCCCTGATTTCAATGAGTTTGGAGACTTGTAGGGAAATCAAGACACATGCTTAGTGTTAATAATGCAAGGTGAGATCATTACACAAGAGTTTTTCAGAATAGAAAAAAACAGAAAGTAGAAAAAATATCACCTTATCTCTGCACCATTTTTAATTTAGTATTTTGCCCAAGAAATGAAACAAAAAAATCTAAATTTATGCATGTACCATATATTATGGGGTAAATTATGATAAGAGAAATTCCACTAGAGGAGGAAATGGCAACCCACTCAAGTATTTTTGCCTGGAAAATTCCGTGGACAGACAAACATGCTGGGGTACAGTCCATGGGGTCACAAAGAGTCTGACAAGACTGACCACTCACACATGCATCAAAAGACCTAAAAATGGAAATGTCTCTAATAATTATGTGTCTGTTCCTTAGAGACACACGTATTTAGCCAGTATACCTGGTTATACAGTGGTGATGTGTAAATGCTACCAATTGCATAGAAATGCTGCTTATGCACGTATGCTGTTGCGGCTAAGTCACTTCAGTCGTGTCTGACTCTGTGCAACCCCATAGACGGCAGCCCACCAGGCTCCCCCGTCCCTGGGATTCTCCAGGCAAGAACACTGGAGTGGGGTGCCATTTCCTTCTCCAATGCATGAAAGTGAAAAGTGAAAGTGAAGTCACTCAGTCGTGTCTGACTCTTAATGACCCCATGGACTGCAGCCCACCAGGCTCCTCCATCCATGGGATTTTCCAGGCAAGAGTACTGGAGTGGGGTGCCATTGCCTTCTCCATTGTTTTCTACAGAACTGGTCTAATTGTAAAACAGTATTATACTTAAAAGACCGTCCAACCGGCCACCACTCGCCATCCTCCAATGGATACCGTGGCTATGCAGTATCACATAGGAAGACCAGATGTGTCTTCTTTAAACCCTGGGGATCAAATCTATCCCAATTTTTCAGGATACGGTTCAAAGAAGCGAGGCTGGATTTGTTAGGCCCCATCTTGTCCTCAAGAATCTCAGACTAGCCCCCAAGATGAAAGGTTGCTGCTGAACCACACAAAGAAGCCGGGATTCTTGGCCTCCAGAGGAGAAGAATTCAATCCAGGGCCAGAGATGAGGCTTGATCGCTCAGAGCTTTTGTGTAATAAAGTTTTATTAAAGTATAAAGGAGATAGAGAAAGCTTCTGACATAGGCATCAGAAGGGGGCAGAAAGAGTACCCTATGCATGTATATTGAGGGCTGGTTTCCTTTAGGATTGACTGATTTGCTCTCCTTGCAGTCCAATGGACTCTCAAGAGTCTCCTCCAGGACCAGAATTCAAAAGCATCAATTCTTTGGTGCTCACCCTTCTTTATGGTTTAAATCTCGTATCTGCCCATGACTATTGACATGTTAGCTATTACTACCCTTGTTTTTATTATGATTATGGGTTGAGCTCTAAGTCATATTCCTTATGTATATTGTCATTAATTACTGCATACTTCTTACTGACTATCTATAGAAAAATCCGTTCCCTCCATTTCAAAATGAGAAAATTGAGGGGTAAAGAAATCAAATGTTTTACTCAGATACATATAGCAAATAAATAAAAGAGCTACGATCTGAACCTGAGTCCAAATTATTTCCAAGCTTTTGCTAATAAATTCTCTGATTAATTGGTGATTATTATAAATGTCAATATTCAAAGCTCTTTAAATAATTTTTAAAACTTGTATGATTATGTGTCCTTTACAGCCCTTAAAAATACATATATTCACTTGAGGTTTAGGATATATAAGTACTGCTGTTGCCTCATTTAACCGTCACACTCACAACCATAACTTATGAACTTGGTATTGTCATTTCATTTTGTAGATGTGGAATTGATGCTTGGATGAATTGACTTTCCCAAGGTTAGCTGGCTTAGCTGTAAATGAAAATATCAAAAAAGCTGCAAGTTAGTTTCTTGTTGTCAAACACTTTACTGAAACATTCCATAAATGAACTCATGTTACATTCCTAATGAACTTTGTCAAGGATGATTCATACTTTACAGAGAGGAAAAAAAAAAAGAGTCAAGACTCAAATCTGGATTTGCTGAATGGCAATGCCCTTGATTTCATAGTCTTGTAGAATCACTTCCTGCTTAAGTCTTTGAACAAGTATTCAGTTGAGACTCAGGAAGTCCTGCAGCCTATCCCAGAGGTGAGCTGATTCTTGCTTCCCAGGTAACTCAGTGGTAAAGAATCCACCTTCCAAAGCAGGAGTCTCAGGAGACATGGGTTGGAGCCCTGGATCAGGAAGATCCCCTGGATTGGAAATGGACAGCCCATTCATGTGTTCTTGCCGGGGAAAACCTGTGGACAGAGGAGCCTGGCAAGCTACAGTCCATCCGTGGCACTGCAAATAGCTGGACATGACTGAGCGAAAGAGCATGTATGCACACTTCCTGTTTATGTCTTTGAACAAGTGTTCAGTTGAGACTCAGAAAGTCCTGCAACCTCACCCAGAGGTGAGCATATTCTTGCCTGGAAAATTTTAGGAACAGGTATTAACCTCCAGCTTCTTGAGTTGTAAACTAACGTCAGTGTGGTCCCCATAGAAAGTCTGATTTAGAGCATCTCTCCCTGTTAATGGGCCTTCCAAGAAGAGTCAATTGTCGACGGCCTGCAAAGTACTTAAATGAATTAACTTGCTGTGTGAACTTATTTTCTCATGTCAAGGTGTCCTGCAGAAGGAAATGAGGTAGAAAATGATAATGCTTAACCCTTCCATAAAAGCTGTCATGGTGACATGGGATCCTATCTTAGAGAAATGGTTTGAAGATCGGGGTTTAGAGATTAAGTAAAATAGTGCCACTTACTGTTCATTCTATGAAAAACAAAGGTGATAGATAAGTTTTTATGGGCAAGGGAAAGAAGTACAAGAAGAGAGAGGGAAAAAAAATAACTTTGCTATATAACTGAAGCATATCAGGATGAATCCTTTTAAGGAAGGAACTTCTTAAATTGGTGAACACTGGCATTAAAAGGCTGGCTGCAATCTGAGACCTTTAGGAAGATCATTAATTTTATATTTCATGCTTTCTACTTGACTTATTCATTTTATAAAATTTGGTTAGGCCCCATTTAAATATTAAAAATATTTTAAAATACTGATGGGACTTTATTAGTTAAAATGCTGGGATCATAATGGCCTCTCTGTAAGTGTTTTCCTCCCTCTTGTACTAAAATGAAGTACTTTTTCAGATAAACATCAAAATGGTAAATTACAGTTTCTTTTCTTAGAAACCTTTTCTCTAACTTCTCTGTGTACCCTGCCTCAATTTCTATTAAATCAAGTCCACTTTCTCTAAACGCAGAGTTTGCTAAAAGCACTCAGAGCAGGACCGACTTATAAAATGAAAGGAACTATTCATTACTTTCAAGTGTAAGTTTGAATAGCATTCAGAAAATGCACTAAATTAGGGGTGAAAAGTCAACATACACACAGCTAACAGCTCATCTTCACGTTAACAAAAAAGACTTTTATATTCTTTTTTGGTGGGGGGTGCATGCCCCTAGTTCTTTCTCAAGTGTAATGAATCATGTATATTCAAGTAGACTAAAATTCAAGTAAGACAGTCTTAGAAAAACAAGCATAACACATTTTATAGGAACATTGACATATTATGTGGTGGTAAGCCCACAAATCAAAAGGCAAAATATGTTAACTAAATTGGAACTCAAAACCCATAAAAGTATCTGTTTTGAAGCAAATTCATTATGTACTGTCAATACGTTATAGCCATCCCATATATACAAACCTTCAAGTTGCAAAGTCTACAAGATGACAATGTGGAGCTCACTGCTGTGCTGCTGCTAAGTCGCTTCAGTCGTGTCCAACTCTGTGCGACCCCATGGACGGCAGCCCACCAGGCTCCACGGTCACTGGGATTCTCCAGGCAAGAACACGGAAGTGGGCTGCCATCTCCTTCTCCAATGCATGAAAGTGAAAAGTGAAAGTGAAGTCATTCAGTCGTATCTGACTCTTAGCGATCCCATGGACTGCAGCCCACCAGGCTCCTCTGTCCATGGGATTTTCCAGGCAAGAGTACTGGAGTGGGCTGCCATTTCCTTCTCCAGGGTAGTTCCTGGAGAAAAATATCCTCAAAACCAGCTCTCCTGCATTTTACGCAGATTCCTTACCGACTAAACCACAAGGGAAGCCCATGTCAATGTTTAGGACATCAGTTCAGTTCAGTCACTCAGTCGTGTCCAATTCTTTGCGACACCATGAATCGCAGCACGCCAGGCCTCCCTGTCCATCACCAACTCCCAGAGTTCACCCAAACTCACGTCCATCAAGTCGGTGATGGCATCCAGCCATCTCATCCTCTGTTGTCCCCTTCTCCTCCTGCCCCCAATCCCTCCCAGCATCAGAGTCTTTTCCAATAGTCAACTCTTTGCATAAAGTGGCCAAAATATTGGAGTTTCAGCTTTAGCATCAGTCCTTCCAATAAACACCCAGGACTGATCTCCTTTAGAATGGACTGGGTGGATCTCCTTGCAGACTCTCAAGAGTCATCTCCAACACCACAGTTCAAAAGCATCAATTCTTCAGCGCTCAGCCTTCTTCACAGTCCAACTCTCACATCCATACATGACCACTGGAAAAACCATAGCCTTGACTAGACAGACCTTTGTTGGCAAGGTAATGTCTCTGCTTTTTAATATGCTGTCTAGGTTGGTCATAACCTTCTTTCCAACGAGTAAGCGTCTTTTAATTTCATGGCTGCAATCACCATCTGCAGTAGTTATACTTAAGAAAATTACTCAGTGTTTAATGGGACCTATTTATATTTGTTTGTTTTTTATCTGAAATTCAAATTTGACGGGATGTCATGTATTTATGAAGTAAAGTGGAAGTCACTCAGTCGGTATCTGACTTTTTGCAACCCCATGGCCTATGCAGTCCTTGGAATTCTCCAGGCCAGAATACTGGAGTGGGGAGCCTCACCCTTCTCCAGAGGATCTTCCTGACTGGGGGATCAAATCCAGGGCTCTCGCATTGCGGGCAGATTCTTGACCAGCTGAGCGATAGGGAAGGCTTCCCTGATTGCTCAGTTCGTAAAGAATCTGCCTGCTATGCAGGAGACCCTGGTTCGATTCCTGGGTCGGGAAGATCCATTGATGTAGGGATAGACTACCAACCCCAGTGTTCTTGGGCTTCCCTTGGGGCTCAGCTGGTCAAGAATCTGCCCGCAATGTGGAAGACCTGGGTTTGATCCCTGGGTCGGGAAGATCTCCTGCAGAAGGGAAAGGCCAGTATTCTTGCCTGGAGAATTACCAGACTCTCCTGAGGAGCCTAGTTTGCCACTGTCCATGGGGTCACAAAGAATCAAACACCACTAAGCAACTAAGCACAGCATTGCACCCAGACATCACTGGATCATTTTTTCAAGAGAGTAGATGAAATTGAATGAGGCAAGGAAACAGAACCTACACCATCAGTGTCAGGCATGAGTGGAACAGCAGCCTCTCCTCTGTCTCTAATTGCAGAGAATCTTCCAGCTATACCATCTCCCACCTCCACTCCCTCCTCCAGTCCATAACTGGTCTTGCCTATTCACTGGATGCTCGTGCCTGTATGCTGGACATGGTACTGTACACTGTACTTTTCAAGGTACTACACTGTAAGATTAAAAGTGTGTGTTTGCTGTGCTTATTTTTTTCCTATTATTTCTATTTCTATTATTTCCATTATTTCTATGAAAGTGTCATAAACGTATTACAGTGCAGTACTATTTAGCCGATTGTGAGTGCTGCATGTGTTCAGTCACGTCAGTTGTGTGAAACTCTTCACGACCCCATGGACTATACCCCGCCAGGCTCCTCTGTCCATGTCCATTCTTGTCCAGGCAAGAATACTGGAGTGGGTTGCCATTTCCTTCTCCAGGGGATCTTCTTGACCCAGGGATCAAACCCAGGTCTCCTGCATTGGCAGGCAGATTCTTTAGCACCAGCGCCACCTGGGAAGTCCAATTTTGTTGGACTAGGAACAAATTGGACTTACCAACATGCTCTCAGAATGGAACTTGTTCACATGTAAGAGACTTACTATAGAAGGAGACTGTGAGTCAATGTCAATTTTGAGCAGTTTCTCAGAGGGAGTGGGAGAGCAGACGTTCTGAGTGTGTTCTTGAGCCCAAAGAACATGTTCATGTGCCCAAATCCTTAGGAGATAAGAAAGAGAAAGAGTCCACTATTGTCCTCCTTTCCAATGCCAGTCATACTTCTGATGTCTCTGGGCTGTGCAGTATTCCACATGAGTGTGATTATAGATGCATCTCAGCTGTTTTCCGCATCATGGAGACAACAAGTGACATCATCTCCAATTGCTATAACCCTTGAGCTTGGAGGAAATCAAACCAGTCACTACTAATGGAAATCAACCCTGAATATTCTTTGGAAGGACTGATGCTGAATTTGAAGCTCCAATACTTTGGCCACCTGATGCAAAAAGCAAATCATTGGAAAAGACCTTGGTGCTGGGAAAGATTGAAGGCGAATGGAGAAGGAGGCAGCAGAAGATGAGATGGGTAGAGAGCATCACCAACTCAATGGACATGAATCTGAGCAAACTTCAGGAGATAGCGAAGGACAAAGAAGCCTGGCGTGCTGCAGTCTGTGGGGTCGCAAAAGAGTCGGGCATGACTGAGCGACTGACAACAGCAAATAACTAGTATCAGCATAATTCTCTGCACTGGCTCTGCTTGCAACTCGTCCCTCCCTCTTGGTAAAGTACATCAGAATGAAAATGAATTGATAATTTGGTAAGGATAACCACTCATTTACTGGAATTATTTTAAAATGTTAGAAGGAGGTTGATTCTTGGTAGAAATCATTTGTTGTTGTTGCAATAAGAAGTCAGATGTGACTCGCTCATATGCCAGGCCATGGAAGTTGTGATCAGAGAACTGATTTAAGGGCACAAGAAAGATAAAGGCTGTCAATGTCCCCTTATCACTGCCTGTAGATGCAAACCTTAACTCTAGACTTGAATCAGGGTTAGTCTTTGAATGATAAAGGGGTCCTGGCTTTAAGATAATCTACAACTCAAACAAATTTGGTATAAAGAGCCATGTGTTAACACTAATTTGCGTTCATCCTTATGGATAAAAGTCAACATCCATAGGTTATAATAGAACATTTTTAAACATTCATTATTTTATACAGAGTGAAGTAAGCCAGAAAGAAAAACACCAATACAGTATACTAATGCATATATATGGAATTTCAAAAGATGGTAACGATAACCCTGTATGTGAAACAGCAAAAGAGACACAGATGTATAGAACAGTCTTTTGGACTCTGTGGGAGAGGGAGAGGGTGGGATGATTTGGGAAAATGGTATTGAAATATGTGTAATATCATATAAGAAACGAATCACCTCGATGCAGGATACAGGATGCTTGGGGCTGGTGCACTGGGATGACCCAGAGGGATGGTACGGGGAGGGAGGTGGGAGGGGGGTTCAGCATTGGGAACACGTGTACACCCGTGGCAGATTCAGTTGATATATGGCAAAACCAATACAATATTGTAAAGTAATTAGCCTCAAATTAAAATAAATAAATTTAAATTTAAAAAAAGAAAAAGTGGACTACAAGTGTCATGGTAACGAGGAAGAAAATAATTCTTATCAAATGGTCTTCCTGCTCCAATCAAACCATAATCTGGGAAGAGCTGACTGTTTCATTAAGCATCTCTTTAAAAGAAAGTCTGCACAGACTTAGAGAACAAATTTATGGTTACCAGGGGGTGGGGGTGGCGGATGGGGGAAGTGATAGCTATGCAGTTTGGGGTGGACATATACACACCGCTATATTTAAAATGGATAACCAACAAGGACCTACTGTAGAACACAGGGAACTCTGATAAGTGTCATGTTGCAGCCTGGATGAAGGGGAGTTAGGGGGAGAATGGATGCATGTATATGGTCTGGCTGAGTTCCTTTGCTGCTCACCTGGAACTATCTCAACATTGTAAATCAGCTATATTCCAGTACAAAATAAAAAGTTTAAAGTTTAAAAAACAGAACAAAAAGAAAAGAAAGACAGAGTGTGCCAGAGCAGAGCCAAATCACCAGGAAGATGGAGGAATTTAAGATAGGAAAGTGTAACAAATAAATCCAGGCAGCAGAAATAACATATTTTAATATTCAATGTCTCATGGAAAAGTTTAATTTTATGCTGACTTGTTAAAAAATATATATATGTGTGTGTGTGTGTGTGTGTGTGTGTGTGTGTGTGTGTGTGTGTGTGTATATAAAGATCAAGGTCTTCAGGAGAGAACACTGACTATTGAATTTCCCAGTGCAATTAATATAATATTACAGATTACTTCTAAGAAGGTCATAAATTTTTGAAATACTTGAAAAAGCAGCTTATTTTTCATTCACGATTTATTATTTGAAAGGTTATTCATATAAAATAGCTAAGGAAAAAAGCATCTCCAAGATTTAAACAAAGATTTTTGATAATTGAGTAAGACTATTTCAGTCGTTGGTATGAAGACACAGCTCTTTAAAATATGTCAGACGTATTTTGGTTTATAAAGAGCTACCATGTTTTGGGGCTTCCTTGATAGCTTGGTTGGTAAAGAATCCACCTGCAAAGCAGGAGACCTGGGTTCAATTCCTGTGTTGGGAAGATTCCCTGGAGAAGGGATAGGCTACTCTCTTTTGCATTCCTGAGCTTCCCTTGTGGCTCAGCTGGTAAAGAATCAGCCTGCAATGCAGGAAAGCTGGGTTCAAACCCTGGGTTGGGAAGGTCCCCTGGAGAAGGGAAAGTCTACCCACTCCAATATGCAAGCCTGGAGAATTTGATGGACTGTATAGATCATGGGATCTCAAGAGTCAGACATGACTGAGAGACTTCCACTTCCACCATGTGTTTTATTTGCATTAAAATATTTGAGCATATGACTATTTTCAGGGACATAGTTTTTACACAATGTTCTGATGGACAGGAACAATTATAGTTTAGCCTCTAGGTAAACTATTATTCACCTGCTACTCACCCTAGGTTATTATTCACAGCCTTTATTGACTGAAAGCTTACAGTTTTTTCTCTCCTAGTTCTCAGTAGTATAGTAAGTAAACGGAAATCCCTTCTTTGTCCCATGATTTCCTTCTATTTTATAATCTCGTGGCTATGAAGCTTTCAAGTATAAAAAGGACCTATTTCTTTAGTAGCTATTGTACTATTTATGACCATTTATTCACTGTTCAACTCTGAAAATACTGAATTTAAGGTCAACTTATTTGCTTTTAATAGACTGGTTTTGACAAGACTGATTCGTATGTTCTGAAAACTATTTCCATAAAATATATGAAGTTATTTCATTGTGTGTAAGTTTTTGGTTGTTTTGTGTTTTTTTCTTTGTTTTTATTAATAACAGACATCTTGAAACAAATCAGGAAATGCAATGTTTGGGAAAGAAATAAAATTTTTAATTCATAGAAAAGTAAAATATTTGTAATTTAAATTATTCAGAATTATCTTTCCAAGTGGATTAGGTTTATTTTAAAGAAAAATAAAAACTTTAACCACTTCTTTCCAATTGCTTTTGTTTGTGGACAAACTTACAGGTACCTGGAACATTTTTTCTTTACCAAAATATTTCTATGTATGTATGTGTATATATATATATATATATATCTCACATATAAGAATGAGACTAAATATTCTATTAATTTATCCATTAAAGCTAATAGCTATGAAGATTCGAATTTCTTAAAAACCTTTAAAATGAAATAAAATTTTTTTTTTTGCTTATCTGTACAGGCTAATTTTGCCTTTTCTAAGGCTTCCCTGATGACTCAGTTGGTGAAGAATCCACCTGCAATGCGGGAGACCTGGGTTTGATCCCTGGGTTGGGAAGATCCCCTGGAGAAGGAAAAGGCTACCCACTAGAGTATTCTGGCTTGGAGAATTCCATGGACTGTATAGTCCATGGGGTCACAAAGAGTCTGACACGACTGAGTGACTTTCACTTCCAACACTGCTTTTAAGATCAGTTTTTAACCCTGCTCTTCATTTACATTTGCTCACTAAAGCCACAGGTCCCCAGATGGCAGTTCCTTCATATACATCACTTTTAGAGAAATTCCATGCCCTTTAAAGCTGCACATGATACATATCTAACTCCTTCCCATTGATTTCTTTTTGAATGAATAACTGAAGACAGAGTATCATTTCATAACTGTATTTATAACTTCTTTTTATGTAAGTCTTGGAGTCCTTCAATCTCAACCCATGCGTTAGTCTTTTCTAATATCATATTATTAGAATGTAGTTGCTGTGTTCTAAGAAGCATAGGGTTGATATAAGTTTCCTTGAGCTGACAGTGGGATCTACACAGGTATGGATATATAGATTTGTGAATGAACACATAAAGGCATGGGTGAAACTGTTTGGATTTAACCAGAGAAATTTTATTTACAGAGAAAGCAGGAATAATCTTCTAAAAATGTTCTTAAAGTAGGTTTAATCTAGTTCACGGTGAAAGCTCTTAAACAGAAATCAGATTTCTATCTCAATGACAGTTTGTCTCCTTGGTTTACTGTTCTTTGAAATGTCAGATCAAATTTCTTAGAAGTTGTTTGTTTGTTTGCTGTGAGTCAAAGTGCTTTTCCTGTGT
Source organism: Oryx dammah (assembly GCF_014754425.2). Taxonomy (NCBI): domain Eukaryota; kingdom Metazoa; phylum Chordata; class Mammalia; order Artiodactyla; family Bovidae; genus Oryx; species Oryx dammah. Next base: position 78,465,880 of record NW_024070208.1, on the reverse strand, counting down.
GCCCTTTATCAATATCTTGTTTTGGCGGACAGCTCTACCCCCTTACCTGGGGATGGCATGTAGTCCAGGACCCCCCCGTGGATGACTAAAGCCAGTGATAGCATCAAACCCTATATATACTGTCTTTTTCCTGTACATACTTATCTATGATAAATTCACAAATTGTGCAGTGTAAGAAATTAATACTAAGAACCAATTATAAAACAGAGCAATTTAAACAATATACTGTAATGAAAGTTATATGAATGCAAACTATATTATTGTCCAAATTTACAGCTTTGTTCATCTTAACTAACCCTCATCAAGCACTGTGGCAATAAATTTTGCAATTTGAATGGGACAGCAAAACAAGCATAAGGTTTTTTTTTCCTTCTTCACAATTTTATAGATAGAAGTTTTATTCTTACTGTAGATCTTAGCATTAGCAACCACAATATACCTATTTTTTCCTTTGAGTGGTCTAGGACTTTCACCTCTTTACTTACAATAAGCACTTTACGGCTTCTCATTGGCATATCTGAATTGCCAGCATCAATGGTCTTGCCCTTTGGGGCCATTATTAGGTAAAAAAGGGTCCCTTGAACACTAGCATTGCAACATTTAATCTGTTGATTCAGCAAATACTAAGCGACTGCTAGTCAGGACGTGCTAGATAAAGAGATGATTGACCTTCTAGGCAGAAAGGAGCAGGTCACGTGAGATTTCATCACCTTACTCAGAATGGCTTACAGTTTAAAATTTATGAATTATTTCTTGAATTTTTCATTTAATATTTTCAAACTGCAGTTGACTATGAGTAACTGAAATTGCCAGGAGAAATATCAATAACCTCAGATATGCAGATGACACCACCCTTATGGCAGAAAGTGAAGAGGAGCTAAAAAGCCTCTTGATGAAAGTGAAAGAGGAGGGTGAAAAAGTTGTCTTAAAGCTCAACGTTCAGAAAATGAAGATTGTGGCATCCGTTCCCATCACTTCATGGAAAATAGATGGGGAAACAGTGGAAACAAGTGTCAGACTTTATTTTTGGGGGCTCCAAAATCACTGCAGATGGTGACTGCAGCCACGAAATTAAAAGACACTACTCCTTGGAAAAAAAGTTATGACCAACCTAGATAGCATATTCAAAAGCAGAGACATTACTTTGCCGACTAAGGTCCACCTAGTCAAGGCTATGGTTTTTCCTGTGGTCATGTATGGATGTGAGAGTTGGACTGTGAAGAAGGCTGAGTGCCGAAGAATTGATGCCGTTGAACTGTGGTGTTGGAGAAGACTCTTGAGAGTCCCTTGGACTGCAAGGAGATCCAACCAGTCCATTCTGAAGGAGATCAGCCCTGGGATTTCTTTGGAAGGAATGATGCTAAAGCTGAAACTCCAGTACTTTGGCCACCTCATGCGAAGAATTAACTCATTGGAAAGGACTCTGATGCTGGGAGGGATTGGGGGCAGGAGGAGAAGGTGAGGACAGAGGATGAGATGGCTGCATGGCATCACCGACTCGATGGACGTGAGTCTGAGTGAACTCTGGGAGTTGGTGATGGACAGGGAGGCCTGGCATGCTGCGATTCATGGTGTCACAAAGAGTCGGACATGACTGAGCGACTGAACTGAACTGAACTGAACTGAACTGAAATTGCAGAAAGTGCTACTATGGGTTGGTGGGGGAGGGTAGTGTGATTGTACTTGCTTAATTCCAAGTATCTAAACCTATATTCTAATCACCACATGTTATCTTAAGTGTCAAATGTATTACTGATTTTTGAGAAATATCTTGCCTGAAGAATGACTCCCATTCTTCACTTTGATAGAAGTAAAACATTTTTTTTTCTGCTAAAATAACAAGATCTGACATATTAATCATATCTTTAAGTATCAACTAATACAAAGAATAATTTGAACCCTGAACTGCTTCTGCATACAATTATAAAATAAAACATAAATTTTTGAAAGTAAAATAATATTAGTTTTTATTTTAAAAAATCCCATTTACTTGCTATAGTGGTGGAAATAAAGTCACTCAAATGCAAACAGACAAAAGAAGAACCAGTCTTTAAATGAATACAACTTTTGAATCTGAAAAAGCCAGGTTCCAATCCAGGTATCACTGTTTTACCATCAGCATGACCTCAGTCAAGTTACTTGACTTCAACTCATTAATCTCTAAAACAGTCTGAAAATTTTCTTCCTCTGAGGTTCTGAAAATCGAGTGGAATAATGGAGCACAATCTCTGTCTGGAGTTAGAATAAGTGAAGAACATGAAAATTATTTTTATAAGACAGTACGTGACAAGAACCAGAGTTAAAATGTAAATATATCATGAGTAACATTTACAGTCGTGAACATGGTAAACTGTATTTGTTTAGCATGGTTCCACCTTGGAACACAGACGTACGGAGGACAGAAGCTGTTGATTTTTGATAGTATCCTTGAGGGTTGGCGAAGGTACGACAAATAACCCCCATGAGTTATTTGACATGAGGTCTTATCAGGAGACCCCCCTTGCATCTCTGGAACCCGGAAAGGAGACACATAGATTTCAACAACTTCACCTGCGGGATATTGCAATTTGGTGAAGGCAGGCCTACCTTGACATGGTTAGTCACTAATATACTTCATTAAAAAGGATCACCCCTAAGGTAAAACTTTGAATGGTAGAGAGAAGAAATCTAGGATTACCATCAACAGTTAAAAAAAAAAAGGAACTGGTATCCTATAGAAACATGATTCTTACAGAAAAGGAATAGATACTCCACAAAAAGCATGTCTTGCCCCATTAAAGATGATATTGATTTGTTGTTATTTAGTTGCTACACCGTGTCCAACTCTTTTGAGATCCCGTCCGTGGGCCGTCCGTGGACTGTAGCCCACCAGGATCCTCTGTCCTTGAGATTTCCCAGGCAAGAATACTGGAGTGGATTTCGTTTCTTTCTCCAGGGGATCTTCCTGACCCAGGGATCAAACCCAAGCCTTCTACGCTAGCAGACGAGTTATTTACCACTGAGCCATGTGGGAAGCCCGTACTTAAAGCCAAATCAGATGTTAGTTCAGTAATGGTAGTAGGACACACTTCAAATATTTTTCAAAGGGCTAATATGAACTGCCATACGACCCAGCAATACCACTACTGGGCATACACACCGAGGAAACCAGAATTGAAAGAGACACATGTACCCCAATGTTCATCGTAGCACTGTTTACAAAAACTAGGACACGGAAGCAACCTAGATATCCATCAGCAGATGAATGGATAAGAAAGCTGTGGTACATATACACAATGGAGTATTACTCAGCTATTAAAAAAAGAACACATTTGAATCAGTTCTAATGAGGTGGAAGAAACTGGAGCCTATTATACAGAGTGAAATAAGTCAGAAAGAAAAACACCAGTATAGTATACTAATGCTTATATATGGAATTTAGAAAGATGGGAAAGATGACCCTATTATGCGAGACAGCAAAGGAGACACAGATGTAAAGAACAGACTTTTGGACTCTGTGGGAGAAGGCAAGGGTGGGATGATTTGAGAGAATAGCATTGAATCATGTATACTACCATATGTGAAATAGATCACCAGTCCAGGTTTGATGCATGAGACAGGGCACTCAGGGCTGGTGCACTGGGATGACACTGAGGGATGGGATGCGGAGGGAGGTGGGAGGGGGGTTTGAATGGGGAACATGTGTACACCCATGGCTGATTCATGTCAATGTATGGCAAAAACCACCACAATACTGTAAAGTAATTAGCCTCCAATTAAAATAAATACATTGACTTACAAAAAAAGGGCTAATATGTATTAAAATATGGTAGTCTTTTTCATCTTTATGGCTTCTTTGAAGTGAAGTGAAGTGAAGTCACTCAGTCGTGTCCGGCTCTTTGCGACCCCATGGACTGTAGCCTACCAGGCTCCTTCCTCCATGGGATTCTCCAGGCAAGAGTACTGGAGTGGGTTGCCATTTCCTTCTCTAGGGGATCTTCCTGACCCAGCGATCGAACCCGGGTCTCCAGCATTCCAGGGAGATGCTTTAACCTCTGAGCCACCAGGGATATGGCTTCTTTAATTACTCTTTTTTTAATTGGGCATATCTAAGATGCATTGTATGAATGACGCTGTGAGATACTCCACTCCAAACTGATGCTATTTCACACAGAGATAGTCATGATCACTAACTGACTGTATAAAAGCTCAGAGGACCCTTGAAAGAGCACAGAATTGCTTTTCTGTTTTAGAAAAAATTTAGTAGGATTGTGGAATATTTTTTGCTAAATCAGTATCAAATCCACACCTCACATCATATGAAAACAGCACCCATTCTAAAAACATAGGCTTGGATCAGGCAGCTTTTATGTATTCGATTGACTACTTTTTTCAAGTATGGACCAATACAAATAGAACTTCATGAACAAAACTCACTTTTTTCATAATGCAAAATATCTCATAGAGTTTTTTGCTTTGATAATTTGTTGAAATCATAATATTTTCTAATTGGATTAAATAAAATATACTATTATTTTAATTTCATCTGTTTCTAAGTAAACAAATTCTTATTTGTTGAATATCTTTTTATGTAAATGTGTGTGGAAGTCTTATCAAATTCTTTTTCTCTTTCATGATATAATCTTTCTTGCATTAATCAATTAATGTGCTGTTACATGGATAGAGTGTTCTAAGGGTCAGCCATCCTTACTCTTGAATGACTCAAAACAACATAATCATATGTTTTTAAGCTATAACACAGGATTGGTCCAATAATATTTTACTTACATCTAAATGGCTGCTAGTTGATATTCAGTTCAGTTCAGTCGCTCAGTCGTGTCCGACTCTTTGCAACCCCATGAATCACACACAGCACGCCAGGGCTTCCTGAACATCACCAACTCCCTGAGTTCACTCAGACTCACGTCCATTGAATCAGTGATGTCATCCAGCCATCTAATCCTCTGTCGTCCCCTTCTCCTCCTGCCTCCAATCCCTCCCAGCATCAGAGTCTTTTCCAATGAGTCAACTCTTCGCATGAGATGGCCAAAGTACTGGAGTTTCCGCTTTAGCATCATTCTTTCCAAAGAAATCCCAGGGCTGATCTCCTTCAGAATGGACTGGTTGGATCTCCTTGCAGTCCAAGGGACTCTCAAGAGTCTTCTCCAACACCCCAGTTCAAAAGCATCAATTCTTCAGTGCTCAGCCTTCTTCACAGTCCAACTCTCACATCCATACATGACCACAGGAAAAACCGTAGCCTTGACTAGGTGGACCTTAGTCGGCAAAGTAATGTCTCTGCTTTTGAATATGCTATCTAGGTTGCTCATAACTTTCCTTCCAAGGAATAAGCGTCTTTTAATTTCATGGCTGCAATCACCATCTGCAGTGATTTTGGAGCCCCCCAAAATAAAGTCTGACACTGTCTCCACTGTTTCCCCATCTATTTTCCATGAAGTGATGGGACCGGATGCCATGATCTTCGTTTTCTGAATGTTGAGCTGTAAGCCAACTTTTTCACTCTTCTCTTTCACTTTCATCAAGAGGCTTTTTAGCTCCTCTTCACTTTCTGCCATAAGGGTGGTGTCATCTGCATATCTGAGGTTATTGATATTTCTCCAGGCAATCTTGATTCCAACTTGTGTTTCTTCCAGTCCAGCGTTTCTCATGATGTACTCTGCATAGAAGTTAAATAAGCAGGGTGACAATAGACAGCCTTGATGCACTCCTTTTCCTATTTGGAACCAGTCTGTTGTTCCATGTCCAGTTCTAACTGTTGTTTACTGACCTGCATACAGATTTCTCAAGAGGCAGGTCAGGTGGTCTGGTATTTCCATCTCTTTCGGAATTTTCCAGTTTATTGTGATCCACATAGTCAAAGGCTTTGGCATAGTCAATAAAGCAGAAATAGATGTCTTTCTGGAACTCTCTTGCTTTTTCCATGATCCAGCGGATGTTGGCAATTTGATCTCTGGTGTCTAGTGTGTAACTTTTCCCTCTTTTTCTGTCCTTCCTGGGTATTCGTGTGACGGTAACACTAGCCCAATACAATGAAAAGCTAGCCTGACAAATCTTATGAATAGATATTTTGCTCAAGATAAAATTTCTTAAGTGATCATAGAGTCATTAATATTTTCTAATTTTACTTGTATCAGTTTTGATAATGTAAACTCTTGTAGTTAGTATTTATTTTCTTCTACATAAGTGACTTGTCCTTTTGAGAATTAGCTAATATCCTATAACAAATCATAATGGAAAATAATTTATGTAAAAATAATGTGTGTTTATGTATAACTGAATCAATTTGCTGTACAGCAGTAATTAACACATTGTAAATCAGTTATACTACAATATAATATGGTTTAATAATTGCTCCTTTTTTAGTATGTGACTTTTTGCTAGAAAAAATTTTCTCTTTAATACCTTCTATGAATAACAATTAAACTAAACTTTCAAATTCTTTAGTTTTTGTTATTTTTAATTGTATTTTTTAATATGTGTCATTAAATCTTCATTGATCATAATGTTGTGTATTTAAAATTCTCACCATATAAGATATCTTTGGAAGGACTGACGCTGAAGCTCAAATAGTTTGACCTGATGCAAACAGCCAACTCATTGGGAAAGGCCCTGATGCTGGGAAAGGCTGAAGGCAAAAGGAGAAGAGGGTGGCACAGGATGAGATGGTTGGATGGCATCACTGACTCAATGGACATGAGTCTGAGCAAACTCTGGGAGAAAGTGTAGGACAGGGAGGCCTGGCCTGCTGCAGTCCACGAGGTTGCAAAGAGTCAGACATGATTTAGAGAGTGAACAACAACAAAAGATATCTCAGTAAACTCCTTTTACTTACAATAATATTACTGTGGTTCAGTTCAGTTCAGTTCAGTCACTCAGTCATGTCTGACTCTTTGCGACCCCATGAATTGCAACACACCAGGCCTCCCTGTCCATTACCAATTCCCAGAGTTCACTCAGACTCACGTCCATCGAGTCAGTGATGCCATCCAGCCATCTTAACCTCTGTGGTCCCCTTCTCCTCCTGCCCTCAATCCCTCCCAGCATCAGAGTCTTTTCCAATGAGTCAACTCTTCGCATGAGGTGGCCAAAGTACTGGAGGTGTGGTAAATATTTTTATTATATGCCTAAACAATACAGTCTTCACAAAGGTTCCCTGGCCTCATTTCGTCTTTATATTTCAGACAAACATACTAATTCCCAGACTTGGTCATTATTGTATTTGCTATTATCTTATTAAGTCAGTGTCTAATAGTGCCTTATTTTTTGTAATTGGTAGAGTGACTTGATTCCAACTTTTTTACTAATATTAATATTGCATATATAATGTTTATATACAGCAATGGAGAAATCTACTCTACATGTCTACTATTAATTCTGATATTTTTCCATGAACTTTTTTTCCTGTGGATATGTTCTTCTCCTGTATTTGCTGATGACTTATTACTGGAGAAATATCTGTTAGTTTTTGTCAGGTTCCCACGTGTTAAATATTTTTATGCTAATTGCTCCGCTCAACATTTCCTGGACCGTGCATGTACTATACATTCCAAGTGCAACATCAAGTCTTAGATAATATATTTTTGAGAAAGGTATTTTATTTTATATCATCTTTTGTGCCTAGAACAGAAAAGACATGTTCCTCCTGATAAGTTGGCAGAACTTTCTTAGAGGTTAATTCATTTATTTATTCCATTATATCTAGTGACCACCTCAATTTTCCTACTTTACGGGCTAGAGAGTTTTCTCTATTTTTTTGTTCCCCAAAGCTTTGAGTCTTTAAACATCTGAGAATGGCCAAACAGAGACCCATCTCAACCATCCTTTTTTTGCAGTTGCCTTTTCATCTTTATCCTTTGGGAATTTTCCCTTTTGTGTGTGTGTGTGCCATTTCAGTTAATCCTTTAAAAGATCATTTATCACAGTTTACCCAGCATTTTCAGATGTTTTATTATTATATAAAACCTGTTTCTTTGCAAGAACTTTACTTTCCCTACCCTCATCCAATTTACTCTTACTTAAAAGCCAGCACCATGGCATTTGTTTTCTCTAAAGCTTTCTAAAATGGCTCCCATGCTGATTAATTTTCCATGTCAACTTGACTAGACCAACAGGTACGCAGGTATTTGGTCAATCATGTCAAGATGTCACTGTAAGGATATTTTAAGATGAGATTAACATTTAAATCAATAAACTTTGAGAAAACAGATTATTCTTCAAGATGTGGGTCGACCTCATCTAATCACTTGAAGATCTTAAGAAAAACACTGATCTTCCCCAGAGAAAGATCAAATTCTGCCAGCAAACGGTAACATCTGTTCTTCCCTGGGTCTCCGGGCTCATGGCCTACCTCATGGATTTTAGACTTGCCAGCCTCCACAATAATGTAAGTCAGCTCCTTAAAATCAGTCAATCTCTCTCAGTCTCTCTTTCTCTCTGTGTGTACACACACACACACTGATATGCCTGCCAAGGGAGGAGATAAGGAAGATGCCAATTCAATCCCTGAGTTGGAAAGATCCCTTGGAGAAAGAAATGGCAACCCACTCCAGTATTCTTGCTTGGGAAATCCCATGGATAGAAGAGCCTGGCAGGCTACAGACCATGGGGTCACAAAAAAATCAGACACCACCAAGCAACTGAGTATCGTGCCTATGTATGCAGTATATACGTATATGTGCAGTGATTCAGCTTTCCTGCCTCAACTTTATAAAATCATAAAATGAATGTGGAAAAAACCTATGACTCTCTATGCTGTTTTAACAATATTTTTAAATCTCTCAGCACACTTCCTCAGGTCATAAAATTCCAGAGTTGAATCAAACGTTCAGGCCACTTGTCTCAATTCCACCTCCTTGATTTTGAAGCACTGTATCTGTACTGCCCAAACTGCTTCATCTCTCAATTTTGCTGAATTTTCCCATTCTCATTAGCATACATATTTTCAACTAGATGGTGTTTATTACATTTTTTGAAAGGACTCAATTGTCAAGCAAAGGAGGGTGGGGTGTTTCACCTAGTCCTATCTGATGTGCTTAGCACCAGATTGAAGTCTGTGTACAAAAACATGGTCAAAAAACTTATCTAATTTGGGTAAATCTTTGAAAAGCTACTGAAAAAACTTAGCATAGCAATGGTATTAATAACATAGAAAGAAAATATATTCTGTTCTCAAATATATGTCGATGAATCATTGGATGCATTTTTCTGCATCCAGTTTACTTTCCTTTGTTCAAAAATGCTCTCCCTTGTATTTAAGGCAATGGTATCCATATCTTTGGGATAGCTGTTAATGAATTTTGCCCTTTTAGTGTCAAATTTTGTGATAATGATAATGTATAAATGCCATTTTAATTTATTTTTAGGTGTAAGTCTATTTTCCATGGCAAATATGTGCATTATGTAAACCACAAAATATTCACTTGACTCTATTTTTTTTTCAGTTTTAAGATTTGAGCAATCTGACAGTTTTCACTTAAACTATCTGAGTAGCATAAAAAGAAGTTTTTTTGCAATAATTTAACTTTTGTAAATGGAAGCTTTTTTGGTTAATAATTTAACTTTCTTTCTTGTGCTTAAATTCTTACCTGTGATTCTTTTGTACCAAATGCTATTTATAAAGCTGGTGTATTGATTACCATTAACAAGTTACAATGGTTAACTTTTTTCCCTAATTCATACCTGAGGGTTAAAGATTTCAAATTAAATTAGTCATGATCTAAAAGTAATTAAAAGTCATATCATTTCCAAAGGTTGTCTCATCTTTCATTGCTGACTTCTTAAAGAAAATGGTAAATACTGTAACAGCTTGGGTTAAATATCTTTTATAAAATCTGACAATTGTTTAGCTAAACCAAATTCTTCCCCTGGCAATAGCCAAACTCCATTTAGACTGTTTAAGCAGCTGAAGTGCAGAGATAAATGTAGCCAGACCCCCACATGAGCTAACCTTGTCTTTAAAATGAACAGAGAAGAAATCCCAGGCAGGATTCATTTATTCGTAAAATCATCTAATGCCAAGATTACTTGTTTTCTAACTGGTTTTTATTTCTGTTGCATAAGAAAAGATCTTAATTTATATTCCAAGAGTTACCCAACATCCCATGACCTCTCCATGTTTTCACAAAGATTGAAAACAGGAATAGATAAATAAAATCCAATATCACTTGATTGTTTCTTCCTTCTTGAAGAACCACATGGCTAAAAGTCATGGACATTAGTGTCAGTGAAACACTGAGGTAGAAAATCCTTCTCAATATATATGGTTTAATTTCTTTGTGTGTGTGTGTGTGTGTGTGCTTCTTCCAAATATAGGAGAGCTTTACATTGTAACCCAGAGATGGGAACAGTACATCATATTTGAAAACTAATTACAGGACAGTGGAGAGCTCCGTTTTTTTCTCACTGTTTCTTTGTACCTGATGAGTTTCTCCTATCAGGAAGCTTCCATAAGCCTCTTATCCTTTTCCATCAGAGGGCAGATAGAATGAAAACCACAATCACAGAAAACTAATCAAACTGATCACATGGACCACAGTCTTGTCTAAATCAATGAAACTATGAGCCATTCCATGTAGGGCCACCGTAGATGGACTGGTCATGGTGGAGAGTTCTGATAAGATGTGGTCCACTGGAGAAGGGAATGGCAAACCACTTCAGTATTCTTGCCTTGAGAACCCCATGAACAGTATGAAAAGGCAAAAAGATAGGACACTGAAAGATGAACTCCCCAGGTCGGTAGGTGCCCAATATACTACTGGAGATTGATGGAGAAATAACTCCAGAAAAAATGAAGAGACAGAGCCAAAGGGAAAACAACGGCCAGTTGAGGATGTGACTGGTGGCAGAAGCAAGGTCCGATGTTGTAAAGAGCAGTATTGCATAGGAACCTGGAATGTTAGGCCCATAACCTCAGAAATGCAGATGACACCACCCTTATGGCAGGAAGCAAAGAAGAGTTAAAGAGCCTCTTGATGAAAGTGAAAGAGGAGAGTCAAAATGTTGGCTTAAAACTCAATTTCAGAAAACTAAGTTCATAGCATCTGGTCCCATCACTTCATGGCAAATAGATGGGTAAACAGTGGAAACAGTGTCAAACTTTATTTTTGGGGCTCCAAACTCACTGCAGATGGTGACTGCAGCCATGAAATTAAAAGATGCTTGCTACTTGGAAGAAAATCCATGACCAACCTAGACAGCGTATTAAAAAACAGAGACATTACTTTGCCAACAAAGGTCTGTCTGGTCAAAGCCATGGTTTTTCCAGTAGTCATGTATGGATGTGAGTGTTGAACTATAAAGAATGCTGAGCAAATAATAGATGTTTTTGAACTGTGGTGTTGGAGAAGACTCTTGACAGTTCCTTGCACTACAAGGAGATACAACCAGTCCATCCTAAAAGAAATCAGTCCTGAATGTTCATTGGAAGGACTGATGCTGAAGCTGAAACTCCAATATTTTGGCCACCTGATGAGAAGAACTGACTCACTGGAAAATACCTTGTTGCTGGGAAAGATTGAGGGCAGGAGGAGAAGGAGAAGTCAGATGATGAAATGGTTGGCTGGCATTACCGACTCGATGGACATGAGTTTGAGTAAGCTCTGGGAGTTGGTGATTGACAGGGAAGTCTGACTTGCTGCAGTCCATGGGATCACAAAGAGTCAGACATGACTGAGCAACTGAACTGAACTGAGCTCTAAGAATTTGTCAAATTTTCACTGACTCTACACAGCCCAAAATAGTCAATCCTTCTTTTCCTTGAAGGGATTTGGTGAATCCTAAGGTTTTATTTTAAAATATAATTTGGAGATAGCCAGTTATTGTTACCAATTCAAACTTATCTATGAAATATTTGTCCTGGGGCTTCATTTTAAGAGTATCTTACATATGTAATTTAACTTTGCACCTTCCCGAGATTGTGAAGAATCATAAGATGTCAGAGCACAAAGGGACCACAGTGAATTATTTAATTTCAACTGCTAAAATGAAGGAGTCAGGACTAGCCAACAGGAGAGCTGGGGAAAAGCAGGAGAGGCCTTCAAAAAACAATCCTTGAATGAAACAATGAATGACCCTGTGAATGAAACTTAATGCCCCGGATTCAGAGTTTGTGTATGTGTGTGAAAGCCATTCAGTTATGTCCAATTCTTTACAGCCCCATGGACAGTAGCCCACCAGGCTCCTCTGTCTATAGAATTCTCTTAGCAAGAATACTGGAGTGGGTAAGCCATTCCCTTCTCCAGGGGATCTTCTTGACCCAGTGACCAAACCTGGGTCTCCTACTGTTATATACTGGCTTCCTTTGTTTTCTATATCTTAATTTCCCTTCTATAGAGGTCATGTTCATTTCAACCTTCATTCTTCAGCAGAAAATGATTATTAAGAAATGTTGAATTAAAATCTATAAATTGATTATCAACAAATTAAGCTTCTAAAGTATATTTAATGTACTGATTTAAAAAATATTTTAATATTTAACTTTTCATTGCTAGTGTGTGCTAGAAATATAGATATCTGGTGGAAATACTGATTTTGCTTGTCCACATGTCGCTTAATATTTGAAGCCTTTTCTTAAAACAGCATACTTTTCACTACTGTTTCTAATACAAGATCATGTAGAAAAAATATTTATATGCATTTTATATGCATTTTTGAAATTTTATAACACATATTTTCCAAATGTCACATCTACAGCCTATTAAAAAAAAAAAACAAGCAGGAAGAGGTGTTTTATTTTGGAAGAGGTAGGGCCTATATTTAAAGACAGCATAGAATTATTACTGTTTGAGGAGCTTTCTCTTCAAACGAACATTAACCAATGCCTTATGTCTTATGTCTCATCATTTTAAAATCTTATTTTAAAGTGTTTGGCCTATTAAAGTTCAGATGAAATGCAGATAAATGTACTACACCCGTTAGTACACATTGATTTCACTCCAGCTAGTTTTAATACTACTAGTCAAGCTACTCTCATCATTTACTGAAAACTTATAAGCAGGCACTGGTCATAGTGCTTTACATGTGATAACATATTTAATCATCACAAATATCATGCTTAATCATCACAGATATCGTATTTATCACAGATATCGTATTTAATCATACATTCTAGGAAGCAAGTATTACTTTTATCTCAACTCTCCAGATGAAGAAATTTGAGCCCCAGAGAGATTAAGTAAACTTGCCAGATGTCACACAGCTGCCTAGACAAAGAGTTAAGATTCACATCTTGGCAGTTTGGTGCAGCTCTCTTACCATCGTGTTAGGTAGAGTTTGATCTGCAAGGTAGAATCACTATGAGGGAATAGAGTATAAAGAAGACATTGTAATAACTAGCCTTTATTATGTTATGGAAACCTGTTAAACAGTCTATGCTATATATGTGACTTTTGCAACTAGTATTTGATCTCAAATCAAGAAGCCCAAGAGGAGGAAGGCACAGTGGAAGGGAATTAAAGGAGAGAAAGGCAAAACTGGAACCCACGTCTGCCTCTCTGCCTTCAGCCTTCCAGGTGAGCATGTCTCACACAATTACTAGGTGTCCTTCCTAAGAAGCTGTAGGTACATGCTTATCCAGGAGTTGGAAGACTGAAGGAAGACATCAGGGTTCTCAGAGAACCAATAGGATAGAAATAGATACAGTTAAAGAAATACATTTATTATAGGGGCTGACTCATGTGATTATAGAGACAGACAAGTTGAGGATCTGTGTTTGCAAGGTGGAGAACAAGGGAAGCCAGATGGGTAATTCAGTCCCAATCTGAAGGCCTGAGTACTAGGGAAGCCAGTGGTACATGTCTAAGTCCAAGTTTAAAGGCTTAAGAATGAGGGTGGGGAGGTGATGGTGAAAGTCCTAGTCAAGTCTGAAGGCTTGAGAACTGAGAAATCAATGTCTGAGGGCAGGAGAAGATGGATATCTCAACTCAAGCAAAAGAGCAATTTCTCCCTTCCTCTGCTTTTGTTCTCTCTGAGCCCTCAATGGACCAGATGAGGCAACCCTGCATTGCTGAGGGTGATCTTTACTAATTCTATCAATTCAAAGGTCTGTTTTTATCCAACCTTCAAAGTCTGACACAATCTAGCTTCCACGTGTTGTCATTTCTTTGACCTCATCCTCTTAACCACTGTCTTCCCTGAATTCCTTTTCTTCCCCCCACATTGTCATTGTGGCTGGTCAGGTGCTAAGCTGTGTCCAACTCTGTGACTCATGGGCTGCAGCACCCCAGGCTTCCCTGTCCCTCACTATCTCCTGGAATTTGCTCAAACTCATGTCCATTGACTCGGTGATGCCATCCAACCATCTCATCCTTTGTCGCCCACTTCTCCTGCACTCAATCTTTCTCAGCATCAAAGTCTTTTCCCATGAGTCAGTTCTTCACATCAAGTGGCCAAAGGATTGGGGCTTCAGCTTTAGTGTAGTCTTTCCAATGAATATTCAGGGTTGGTTTCCTTTGGGATTGATTAGGTTGATCTCCTTGCTGTCTGTCCAATGGACTTTCAAGAGTATTCTCCAGCACCACAATTTGAAAGCATCAATCCTTCAGCACTCAGCCTTCTTTATAGTACAGATCTCACATCCATACATTACTAGTGGAAAAAACATAATTTTGACTATATGCACCCTTGTCAGCAACGTGATGCCTCTGCTTTTTAATACACTGTCTAGGTTGGTCACAGCTTTTCTTCCAAGGAATAAGCATCTTTTAATTTCATGGGTACAGTCAACATCTGCAGTGGTTTTGGAGCCCAAGAAAATGATATCTGCCACTGTTTCCACTTTTCCTCCATCTATTTGCAACGAAGTGATGGAATTAGATGCCATGATCTTAGTTTTATCAATGTTGAGTTTTCAGCAGGCTTTTTCACTCTCTTCTTTCACCCTCATCAAGAGACCCCTTAATTGATCTTTGCTTTCTTTCTTTTTTTTTTTTTTTTCACATCACCTAGGCCAGACCACAGCTTTGTGAGTTCTCCAGATGATTACAGTCTCAGGGTCTTTGTCTGTTCTTTTTTCTTTGCCTGGAACCCACTTCCCATGCCTACATACATGGAACCAGCTTCACTCCCTTCACGTTTCCAAGCACATTCTGCCTCATAGCATGAGTTACTACCCTACATTCAGTATTAATTTACTATTCCCTCATGTTTAACTGTCTCTTCCTAATGATAGCAATTTCTTGCTGTATTCAATATTTTATTCCTAGTCTGGATGATTCTTGGCAAATATTATTCACTCCTATAAATATTTAATTAATAAATGAACAAATAAAGAAATGAAAGCAATAATCTCAGAGGTTTTCAAATGGGAAATCCTTGCAGTAATTGGATTTCTCTAAATTGTAGACAACCATTTTCTTCAATTGCAATAAAAAAGGAAGTAGAGAGGTGAGTTACTGATGCATAACTGATGAGTTACTGTTTTAGTTTTTAAAATGACTTTTAAATAAGGCAGTGGTAAACATATAGAATGACACTTTCTCATTACCTTGAAGCCTACCATCTTCTTTGAATAATTTCTACATCACAGTATTTCTAGGTATGTCTTTAAAATATCCCATAAATTATAATTGTGAAAATAATTCCTCTCCATGAAACTTTTAGATAAATCCTCTTCTTCATTTAATGAACTGACTGCATCTGTGTATTACAGTTGAACCTCATATTTGCTTGACTAGAGAGCTCAGATATTGATTTTGCCCTGCTTAATAGTTAAATCTCTAGTTACTTCAGAGACTACTTACCTACATTCATGATATCCACCCTTGGAGAAAAGAGATCAATAAGCCACTCCTGTGTGTGATCCTCAGAGTTGAATTTCTGCCATTTTCCCCAAAGGATACACATATCTGGAATTCATTTCCTCTTCATTACAATAAAGCTAAGGTCCTTGGCCTTCGGGGAACTACTCGATATTAATTTGTTTAGTTAAGCTTTTACCTAACTGATGAGGTGGAAAGAGTAATTGAATTGGTAGCAAATTCTAATACATATTCATATTGCTGTACTTCTGAACATATTCATACATTTCCACCACAGCTTCATTTTATTATTTAGATTTTACAATGATGACTACTCAGTATTTCCTTAAAATCTACCATGAATGTATTTCTCATTTCTGAAATTCTATTTTTCAAACGTCCTGAGCAGATTTTACAAGGCACAGCTAGGTTATTAAGGTTTCTGCTGTGTTATGCATTTAAATCCATCATGGGGTATTTTATACGTTTACATGAGTAAAGAAAGAATCTGATGGGACATAATTTTGCTATAAAATAATAGCCATGCCGCCCTGAAAACCTAGTGTTACAATGATTCTTCACTATATTTAAAAATACAATAGGAACCAAAGTGATACTTATTTCAGTAGAAGAAAGTAAACATGGGACCTCCCTGGCGATTCAGTGGCAAAGATTCTGTGCTCTCAATGCAGGGGACCTGGGTTTGATCCTTGGTCCAGGGACTAGATCTCATGCCACAACTCAGAGTTTGCATGCTGATGTTAAAGCTCCCACATACCACAACTAAGATTGGTACAGCCAAATATATATAAATATTTTTTTAAGGGGACAAACATGGTCAAATATGATTTCATTCGAAAAATTATTTATCAGATGTATAGGAAAGCCAGTTGGATTATGACTTACCTGTTAAGTGAATAGAATTGGAAAAAAGTTGACTATAAATTTTTTCTTACATTTCAGAGAGTAAATGTGTTGGATTAGGTTACTAAAATATGCAGTTTTATAACTGTTATAGAAAAATTCTACTTGACTGTGTTTCCATTAAAAAATTCTGCAAATATTTTCCCAAGATACTTCAAAATAAACACTTCAAAGTAAATCTTTATGTATTTTAAACACTTAAATGAGTACTCAGATTGAAGCTTTCAATTTATCTGATACAATGATGCTTTTTGAATAATGCCATTCCCCCAAACTTTCTGTTTATAATCCACAAAAGCCCAAAGACTTATGCCACTTCCCTGACTAAGTAAGTTCCAGAAAAAAGAACGTGGAATTCTCACAGCAATGAGTCCACTCATGATACCAACATACTTTGTGGACATCATGGAATTTCATTCAACTTATTGAGTCATCATTTCCCTATTGTTTTCCTCGATTTTATAGTTCAAGTAGAAAAATAATAGAAGTATAGAAAAATTATAAAGGTATGTTTATTTGACTTAATAGGAATAACAAAAGAATTATCTTGCTAACAGTCCTACTAAATCCAGTCTGTGTGCTGCAGTCCATGCGGTCACAAAGTTGGACACATATGAGCAACTGAATAATAAACCTAAAGTCAAAACTAATGCATTTCTGCTCAGATGTTAAAAAAAAAGCCTTGACATATATGCAATGTCTATGTGATGATATTTTCTTTTGCCAATTTTTGACAGAAAAAATTATGCCCAGAATTTTGAAAATCTTTCATGGAGTCTGTGTGCCCCTAATAAATTGTGGTGGTTCAGTTGCTAAGACTTGTGACCCCATGGACTGCAGTGCTCTAGGCTTCCCTGTCCTTCCCCATCTCCCAGAGTTTGCTCAAACTCCTGTCTGTTGAGTCGATGATGCCATCCTCCTAAAAATTAATGACAGACCATTGGGCAGCCTAGTTGAGTACATGACAGGACTGTTGTTGTTGTTCAACTGCGAAGTCGTGTCTCACTCTTTGCGACCCCATGGACTGTAGCACAACAGGACTCCCTGTCCCTCATCATCTCCCGGAGTTCGCCAAAGTTCATGTCCATTGAATCAGTGATGCCATCAACCATCTCATCCTCTGTCGCCCCTCTCTCCTCCTGCCCTAATAAATAATGACAAAGAATTGGGCAGGTCTAGTAGAGTACATGACTGGATAGTGTTTACTTAAACTGGAACATTTCTGTGTCCCATTTACCCCCAAGCTGAGTAAGCCATAACACAATGGGCAGCAACCAGTTCTCACAGGAGCTCAGAGTCTGCCATCTGCGTGACAGCTGAAAGTGGCCAAGTCTCCCTCTGTTGTGGCTGTATGATGTTAGGCCACAGTTAATAACTGAAAATCCGGGTTGAAAGGAAGGACAGACCCCTGGGATGTCATTCTCTCTATCCTGTCTGGGGAACCGCGCCCGACCCCTCCCCAGGTTTCTGGGACTGACCCGTGTTTACCTTCTGTTGGTGCCGCTCCCCACTGGGTTATGATGTGCTTCTCTGCCCAGGAGGCCTGCATGCTCAATGCTCTTTGTGAAGCTGACACCAGGGCACACACAGGCTTTTGTTGTACTGTTGGTGGCAGGCAGGGGGTGGAGGGAGGCTGACCATCTCAGTTAACCTCAGAAGCAGGAGAGACAGACAGACAGCTTATTGCATGTCCTCCTGACTCAGATGATGCTTAAAGGTGATTCTGTTCCCAGGGGAGGCAAAGGTCCCTACTTGCCTATGATCAGGATGGAATCCTTTTTATACAATATGAGCCTGATGACTTCAGATGGCTCCCGAAATAAAAACAACCCTGCCTTGATTAACCAATGGCAAATGAAGATTTACATCATTGATCATGTTTCTTGTCTTTTATCATGAGAAATAAGCAGCATTTGTCCAATTTGTCTAGTTTTCCTTTCCTCACAGGGAAAAAAATAATACCACAGTGGTAATTGATCACATATTTTAGAAAAATTTAGAAAGCATTAATGACTACTTGAAATTGTCCCTTGGCATTTTTCACTATTCTATGCTCCCCTCCCACAAAAATAGATTCAAGGAAAACAAGAATGTCTTCAAAACGGGTTTCCCAGTTATTTTGTTTTTAATTCTTTGTAAACAACTTTAACCATAATAGGCTAATATTTGACTACATATTTGAATATTATGATGCATTGCAGTGCAAATATGAACACAAAGCAGACAACACTCATGAGATTTGCAGTTACACAAAATATGGTCGAATGAACACTATTGCTTGTAAAAATCTGAATATGAGACTAAGTATCTGAGCAAATATTGATGTGTCCTTCATATTTTGTTCGGTTTTATTTGTAAAATAACTTAACTATATCACCATGAATGCCCTGTTTAATACATGGAACAGAATTCAACAAATACAAGATTTATAATATAATTCAGGAAGTAAAATTTAAAATTAAATTAATATGAATGCTCAATCATTTCTCTTATTATTGATCCTCTAGTTTTTAGAAAGTTTATTTTAGGTCAACCATCAGTCTACTTATTTGGGGTTATGCTAAGGCTGTATGATCTGTGCACACTGCTTTAGAACTTCATTAAAGATATTTTAAAATGCTTGAAGAAGTAATGTGTATTGATTGTGAAGCTTATGTTTTTATATCAATACTTTACTCAGACTGCTTCCTTAGATACAGAGTGGATAACTGAATTGTCCCTCCTGGATATTAAATTGAATGGTTGCATTAGGCATAATTCGGACCTGGGACTGTGAATTATTTGGTGACTGCTTCCATTTCCTTGTTTCAGCTTGGGGCTGTGTAATACATAGTTAAGTTTTACATTATTTAAGGCTCAACGAGACTTCCCAAGTGGCACAGTCGTAAAGACTCAGCCTGCCAAGGCAGGGGCTGTAGGAGGCACAGGTTTGATCCCCGGGCCCAGAAGATACAGTGAAGGAGGAAACGGCAGCCCGCGCCAGTACTCTTGCCTGGAGAATCCCATGGACCAAGGAGACTGGGGGGCTGTGGTCCATAGGCTGTAAAGAGTTGGACACAACTGAGCACGCATTTGAGGCTCACGATGTGTGAGTACCTTCTGTGTAATGTGTAACCTCAGTCCAAGAAGACTTTTAAGTGTTTGGATTTTCATTTAAAAATCGGATGTTTCTTCGTTGATATATTTAGGATTCTATGAGGATGTCTCTTTCTGGGGAGTGGGGATTGAGTTAAGATAACATTGTACATTTTCTTAAGGGGGAAAAAAAAGAAAAAAAAAACATTACAGTTTATTTTTTTAATTTTTATTTATTAAAAAATTTTTTTTTCGCCATGCCATGTGGCATGTGTGATCTTGGCTTCATGATTAGGGACTGAAACCATGTTCCCTACATTTAAAGGACTGAGTCTTAACTGCTGGGCTGCCAGAGAAGTCTGAAAATATTAAGTTTCTACCAAAGACTATTTCAATCTATCATGGTCCTCTATAATGCTTCCACTGTGTTACAGGTATAGTTTGGAAATATTCCACGTTTCTCTAAAAGACATGATCCAATAAAAACAATTCTTCGAGAAAATTACCATTTTGTCAATGTTGTTGTTCAGGCACTCAGTTGTGTCCAACTCTTTGCGACCCCATGCACTGCAGCAGGCCAGGCTTCCCGGTCCTTCACCGTCTCCCAGAGCGTGCTCAGACTCATCCATCGAGTTGCTGATGCCATCCAGCCATTTCAGACTCTGTCACCTGCTTCACTTCCTGCCTTCATTCTTTCCCAGCATCAGGGTCTTTGCCAGTGAGTTGGCTCTTCACATCAGGTGGCCAAAGTATTGAAGTTTCAGCTTCAGAATCAGTCCTTCCAATGAATATTCAGGACTGATTTCCTTTAGGATGGACTGGTTGGATTTCTTTGCAGTCCAAGGGACTCTCAAGAGCCTTCTTTAACACCACAGTTCAAAAGCTTCAATTCTTCAGTGCTCAGCCTTCTTAATGGTCAAGCTTTCACCTCTCTATGTGGTTACTGGAAAAATCATAGCTTTGACTATAGGAACCTTTGTCAGCAAAGTAGTATCTCTGCTTTTTAAGATGTTTGTCATCCACTTAATAAGGACATTTTCTTCATTTTAAATATATCCATAGCAAATGATTTTTAAATTTATTTTCAAATAAATAAAGATTAAAAATGAACTATATGATAATAAAATTGTACTTAGAAAATTTGTTATGTAGGATATTTAGTAAATATATAGAGTAATTCATAGAACATGAAACTAAGTTAGAGAAACTGAGTCATAATCACTCAGATTATGAGTGATATTTATCTCCTATAGAAGGTATGGTTTCTATGATATATAAATTATTAGAATAACTTGAAATTGCTTCAATTATTTTTTCAAATAGGTATCAGCATCACTGTGTATGTATAAATATGTATAACACACACATATATAATTTATATATATAATTATTATATATAGAAATATTTCTATATTACTTTTTATATACACATTATCCTATATATGTATTTATAAACTGTATATGTTTATAAACTATTATTTATATATGATCCAGAGTTCTTAAATGATCTGCATGATTAAATTTAATCTTTGTAACTTTACTTGAATAAATTTATTAAAAATTATTCTTATGATTTAGAGTTTTTATCATCTTGGTTATTAACAAATTATTATCCTGTTATTTTTAATTAATGTCTCTTTGAGAAATTTTACTAACTGGTTAGTAATCTGCTGAATTTTAAATTGTAATTTTCTCATAAAAATTGAAGCTAGAAAAAGAGAGTAGAGAAAGAAATTTCAAGTGATATTCAAAATCTTTCAAACTGAATGAACACAAGGCAACATTTATTTGGTTGAATTAAGTCATTTTGCTTTAATTTATCTCCAATCATTCCCCTGATTCTCCAATTTTTTTCTTGTGAAGTGATGGCCTTCCCTTTGCATAGATGGACATGAAAGTCTTTTGCCATGTTAGGACTTTTGAACTATTAGTTTTACTGTATTACTGTACAACCTCATAACTTCTAAATTTTATTTTACCATTTATAATATATTACTATTTTTAAAAATCACTACAAAAATGAAAAATATGCTATCCATAGTATAGTCAAGACTGCCTTATCATTGTAGTAATTTGTACTTAATTATGACTGATCAGCAGACTTTAGAAATAATTCCTTTGTTTGTTCAATAAATTACATTCTTTCTAACAGATTAGACTAGAAGGAGCAAAAATATGCCCCCTCAAATAATTCTGAGTTTTAGAGAAATGCTTTCCTTTTACTTAAGAATGTGTTTCTAGAGAAATAAAGCAAATCTAAACTTTCAGAATAATTAATAAGTGCCAATAAATATGTTCTCAAAAAAGTTCACTGTTTTAAAAGTACTTTCAAATAAGTATACATTTATAATCATAAACATTAGCAATTTATGCACATGCATATCAAAACCTGTGATCAATCCGCCTACCATAATATCCATGGCATTTTTTACAGAAATATTTAATAGTTTTGTTGTGGAATTGGTATATATTTCCTAAAACCTAGGAAAAGTCATGTTGAGCTTTAAAATAGTAAGCAAATGAGATTTCTAGGTGAGATTTGGCAGAAAAATAAATTAAAGCAAGTCAAAATTTGTCCTGCTGTTTTCCAAAAGGATAAGACTCATCTGCAAATGAGATGATACAGGATGTTATCTTAACCAGCCTTCATACTCATATGGCTATGCCCTATTGCTGTTCATCTTATTACATTTGAAGACAAATGAATATCCTTTCCCTGTAGAAGCCAAAAAGAGAAACCCAAAGATATCACAACATCCTAAAAAGAGATTTTAACTGCGGCCATAATGGAAGATATGCTTAATCCAGAGCATTTCCATTTGAAAGAGAAATGACTAATAATTGATTGGCCTGGATCCAAAGTCACAGTGGGGTTCAAAAAGCTGGTAAGTGGCCTCATAAAATAGAAGCTGTATCAACCAATTGAATTTAATTATATATGAAGGTGATGATTGAACTAAACTGCCTGTAATTGGAGTCCAATTACTCAGCTGGTCTCCCATAAAATTAATTCATCTGAAAGTTTGGCATTGTCCTCTGCTCCAGGTCTGTGGCTAGTTTAATTAGTTAACACTGAGGAATCCTGAAACAGTAAATTATTTTTTCTTTATTGCCAATTACTGGTTAATGAAAATTATGTATTAAATATTAACATCTGCTTCCAGTACAAATAGGAAAGAGCAGGAGGAAGACACTTTTGATTTCTACCTCAAAGAGGCTGAAGCATAGGAAAGCAAAGTTGTGCATCAGATGGATGTAAGAGAAATCTGAACTTTACAATATCAAATATGTTGTCTTTGCACAAACTTAATGTAAAAAACTAAGTTCAATATCAATAGGAAAAATTTTACAGGCAGGTCATATTACTGAAGAAACCCTCTTCAGGGCTTTAAATTACTTTGAGCAATATTTGATAATGTTTTAGAAGAATTTTAAAATGATATTGGCTGACTCCTGAGGTTTGATAATCTATATTAGATTTCTTACAATTATCTGAATTGCATATTAAGTTAATCACTGAGCAGTGGGAATGATTGAAAACATTGATCTAATGGCTTAAATACCTATGCCTAATTATTGTTCTTTTTAATATAACAAAATGAAATATATCACCAACTGGGCAGAAAGCACAGACACCATTCCAAAGCTGTCCCCTGTTGATGTCATACAGATATAGCTCATTTCTACTTAATAGTCTCTATCACATCGTACTTTAATTTAGAAAGAATCACAATTCACATTTTATATTTTAATCCTCTGTCCAATAACTACTTCAAAATGGAACCTAAGTGAAAATATTTAATAATAGAAGTCAATTGAAAAACGGTGATTTATTTATCTATGACAAATATCACAAGAAGAGAATTAGTATGGTCAAATCAAAAGGAAAATAATCTCTTTAAGAGATATAATGGAGTAAGCATTACAGTTCTCTCCAAATACATCGCTACTTTTGTAAGCAAATGAAAAAATTAGCCTGCATCAAGTTTTGAAAACATAGTTTTACATATTTTTCCTCCAAGAATATAGAAGTCTTTATGGCAAGGTAATGGAGAAGGCAATGGCACCCCACTCCAGTTCTCTTGCCTGGAGAATCCCATGGATGGAGGAGCCTGGTGGGCTGCAGTGCATGGGGTCGCTAAGAGTCGGGCACAACTGAGCAACTTCACTTTCACTTTTCACTCTCACACATTGGAGAAGGAAATGGCAACCCACTTTGGTGTTCTTGCCTGGAGAATCCCAGGGATGGGAGAGCCTGGTGGGCTGCCGTCTATGGGGTCGCATAGAGTCAGACACGACTGAAGCGACTTAGCAGCATGGCAAGGTAAGGTTGTGATTAATTATAACACTATAAATTTTAAGACATGATTTTAAGTGCTGAATCAGACTTGTTCAGTTTTATTCAGATGTGTCTCTTCCAAGTTGTAACATTTACAACAAATAGCTCTCTTACTGCATCATGTGATTCACGTAAGAATTGTTAATTTTCTGCATTTCTTCCAAAAATAATATCAAAAGAAACAACTACCTTTTAAAACCCTCATATCCAATCCAAAATGTCAAGATAAAATTAAATTTTTACAGGAAAACTGAACTCAATCCTTTTAAAAAGAAATGTGCCTTAGCAAGAGAAGCAAGATATAAAATGATCCTGAAAATAGTGTCTCTCTTTGCAGGATTTCACTGAGGCTTTAAAAAGGAAATGCTTTATTTAACATATGAGTAATTATGTCAAGTTAACTGGGTTTTACCAATTTCATAGCATGTTGGCAAATTCTTGATATAGCTGAATTATTGTATTCTATGCTATTATAACTTCATGGTTATTGTTTAGTCGCTAAGTCGTGTCTGACTCTCTTGCAACCCCATGGACTCTAGCCCACCAGGCTTCTCTGTTCATGGGACTCTCCAGCCAAGAATACTGGAGTGGGTTGCCATTTCCTTCTCCAGGGGATCTTCCCCACCCAGGGATCAAACCCATGTCTCCTGCATAGGCAGGCAGTTTCTTTACCACTGAGCCACCAGCGTGACATCTGTATATTCTGAGAGAATTCAGATTTGCCAAAGACTATTAACCTGGTTCACATCTGTATTCAGCCACATCTGTGATTATTTGCATCCATTTGGAGAAAACATCACAGCAAATGTCAAACAAATATGCCTCCCAAATCAAGGCAAACAGGGATTATTTCAGCTTTAAAATAGAGATATTTGCCAAACTATTTGTTTTTAATACATCCAGAGATAAGACAAGACTGGAAGGAGTCTTAAGTTTTTCTTTGTGTATAAGGGTTTTAGGCAACTTTGCCCACCAGGAGGTTGCCTAGCGTTACTAAGGGAGAGAAAGCAATATTGAAGTCTTCCCCATGGAGCACAGTGGCAGGGGTACTGGCTCTCAAATGCCACTGAACAGCCTCGGCAGGAAATATGAGCGCTAATGCAGGCTCTTTTGTTTGGGCTCTGAGCACTCTCTATTAAAAGAAGTAAACACACTCTATGCAAAAAATAGGGATTCTCTCACTTTACACAAATAACACATTTAAGAGGAAATAACCCATAATGAGAATGATGTTTCTCGGGTTTCCTACTTTTCTAGTAGCTTTTCTCAATGCAATAGCTTGCTTTTATGACAATATCCAGTAGGCTGAAATAAACATAGAAGGCGTTATTATTTTTAACTTATTACAATAAATTATGAGAAAGGGGTTCCTATTTTAAGGCACCTTTGACCTATGTTTCTAAGATTATTGTAATAATTGCCTGCCTCCTGCCTCATTTTACACCATCAGACTCTAAATGGGAACTACACTTTCTTTGTGCTGTACTTATCAGATCTGTCAGAGTGTTTTGTCACTGGGCGTGCACACACGAGCACACATATGCATGTACTTGTACACCCATGGAAAGGCAGGCCACCAAGGAAGAAAATTTTGTCTTAGAAGAGCACAGCTTTCTCCAGATAAGGGCTGTGATAGGCTCATAGTTTTCTTAAGTCCCCTAGGGTCCTAATTTTAAGGATGTAGGAAAGATTCCTATAAATGACTTAAAGGAATGGAGAAATGTTCCCTTATGGTGATGATCTGAATTGTTCACTGTTTACTAAGCATCAGATGGAATCATGTCTCTCATCTGTATTGAGTTTTCAGAAGGTATGTCTCTGGCAAGGCAGAGGATATTAGGAAAAGTACCCTTGATCAAGAAAAGCACGTCGTAGCAGCAGGGCAGTGACTGAATCTAAACACTGCTGGGGTTCCAAAAATCACGTGAGACTCGTGAGGGCTCTGATTATATTTTTCCTCATAAAGAAAAAGTAGCTTTCCCCCGCCACTCTTGTCTTAAGTTATCTTACAGAGAAAGATGGGAAATGATGCTGGTTCTGTTCTGACAGGCCTTTGCTTCTGAACAGTAGGATTCTTTTTCACATCAAACCCCAAGCAGCATACGACTTACATATCCTGGGGTAGCCAATCTGTAGAATCTTGACTTGAGAAAGTCAGAACTGGAAACAAAACTGCTGGGAAGGCGATGCCTGGTCGCTCAGCTCCTGGAATAAATTCTCAAGGCTCTGCAGAAACAAATCTGCAAATTGATTTTCTTTCTTTGCAGCCACATGGTCATAGCACGGAGGTCTTCCCACCCAGCCCGAGGACATTCTTTTCCTCCTTCACTTTTGAAATGTGTGTATATATTTTCTTTTTAATAAAAACATTAAAAAAACAGTAAACGAAGTCTGCAAAAGACACACATTTATAATGAAAATAATATTAAGTGAAAATATAAGGTGGAAAATTTCAGTGAAAAAAAACCTGCCTAATTTTCTTGTTATGTTTCTGACATTTGGAGATACTTTTATTCCGTTGTAAGGGTAAAGGAAAAAGCTTATTGTTTCTAGGTAACTTGTGCTTGAAATTGGGGTAACGAACACCAGATAGTCTTGGGTAATTAGGCTAAATATCTAGGTAATCAGTGTCATTATCATGGGGAATCAGAGGTGTACCCAGAAGCCTTCCATTCACTCAGAGATTTATTCCTCCACTAACAAAAGTTTTGAGCACTCATTATCAAACACTGTGCCACGTACTCTCTGCAATCCTTATATGAGAGCCCTACGAATTCATTAACATCATTTGTCAGTGTTTAACTGTATATGTGTGTGCCAGAAATACTGCTGGAGGATCTATCATCTGGGGAATTTAAGATGAACTAGGGCGACAGTATGATAGGTAGATGAGCATCGTATCTGTGTTACTGGTCCTTCATTTCTCTGCCAATTACATCCACTGTGTGTGGGCATAAAATCCCTGCCATCAGCAGAAGACTGACATACTCCTGTTAGGGCAGCAGAAAGCATGCCCTCTCCACCCATGACCCTCAGAAAACTGCCAAGAATGTCTGTCCCAAGTTTCCTGGGAGAAAGTCGAGGCCGAGGCTAAATGTGAATATCTCTGGAGATAAGATGGTGATGGTCCTAATTTTTCTCACGTTGTATATGATTGCATACCATTTGCGCTCTTTAAAATTACATCTAATGGAAAACCTTTTAGTTGTACGGTCCTCTGTAGGGTGTTCAGAGGAAATTTCAGATAAGGCCGATGATAAATGTGCAGGTAATCAAATAGTGGGAAACTGTTTCGGGTCTTTCCCTCATCAAGAGGCATAATTTTTAGAGCTGCGTGAACCTACCAGTTTTCACTTTCCATCCTTTCACTTCAAAACTTGGGTTCTGCAATGCTTCAAAAATTTAATCTCTTGCGAATAGCTCCATCAGCACGGAGACTGAACAGTGACTATAATCGTGTGCTTTTGTGATTTTTCACTAACTCTGCTCATGGAACACACCTAAATAAGCTCCTGAATATTTGTTTTGATCAATTAGTTGAGCTGGAGCAATATTTCAAAAGCAACTGGGTTCAAATTACCTAAGGATTTTTATTGTCAGTCTCAAGTTAGTCATCTATCCTCGATTTACTGATGTTTCCACGATATATTATTTACTTCATACACATGTACACAGAGTTCTTTAACTTGATACATAATTTTTCTTCTTTTACTTTCTCTATGGTGGTAAAGAATGAGTCTCCATACTTGACATTTGTGTTCTCTAATCCTATTAAAATTAGACCCAGGTTCCCATTTTCCTTTGGTGGTTAATAAGAAATCTCTATGAAGAAAATGGCAGCCCACTCCAGTATTCTTGCCTGGAGAATCCCATGGACAGAGGAGTCTGGCAGGCTACAGTCCACGGGGTCGCAGTCAGACCTGAATGACCATGCGCATGAGGTTATAGGCGGAATGTCAAAACGTAACAACCTAGGCACTTCCTTGCACATTTCTTTTCATGATATTATGGTTCTTCAAAGACTTGCCTTGAGTGACATGATAACACATTCCTTTTGGTGAATTGCAGACAACAAAGAATACAATAAGTCCCTTACATGCAAACAAGTTCCATTCTGAGAACAGGTGTGTACGTCCAGTAAAAATAGCTTAGGTACCCAACTAACACAGCTGACTGTATGGTACTGTACTGTAAAATGTTTACAATAATTTTCACAGAAATAATACATAAAGAACAAACCAAAAATAAAGGAGACATTTTTAATCTTACAGTAGAGTACTTTGAAAAGTATAGTAGTACAGTACAACAGCTGGCACACAGGGGCTGGCATCGAGTGACCCGGCAAGAAGAGTTACTGACTGCAGGAGGAAGAGGTGGTGGGAAGCGGTGGAACTGAAGAATCATCTTCAATAGGACATGCCAGCTATGTCATTGTTGCTTTCGCACTCGGTATCCTCGGTTCAGTTCAGTCGCTCAGTCGTGTTCGATTCTTTGCAACCCCATGGACTGCAGTACTGCAGGATTCTGTGTCCATCACCAACTCCCGGAGCTTACACAAACTCACGTCCTTTGAGTTGGTGATGCCATCCAACCATCTCATCCTCTGTGGTCCCCTTCTCCTTTCACCTTCAATCTTTCCCAGCATCAGGGTCTTTTCCAATGAGTCAGTTCTTCCCATCAGGTGGCCAAAGTCTTGGAGTTTCAGCTTTAGTATCAGACTGGAGGAGGAAGATGTGGTGGGAAGTGGTAGAATGGAAGGATCATCTTCAATAGGAGATACCAGCTGTATCTTTGCTGCTTTTGCAACTGGTATCCTAGGCTTGAAATAAAGCTACCATACTCTCTACAGTATAATACAGCAAAGTTCACAAAAGCACAAACTCTTGTTGAGGCTGCACATATGTGACAGCATGCAATAGACATGTGAACTGACTTAAGTGATCAGACATGAAAATGCATGGCTGCATCTTTGAAAGTTTGTAACTTGAAGGTTCAAATGTAGGGGACATATGACAGCATGAACTAGGCAAGGAGAGGCTCCACACAGTCTTACAGATTTCAGTTACCTGGTGTGCTCTCTAATGTATTCTAAGCGTTAAAGAGTCTAACCACACCCCCCCCCCTTCTGATCTGGCCTTCTCTGCTTGATTTATTTGCCACCATGATGTTTTACACATGCTACTGAAGTTTCTAACAAGTCTCCTGGCTTCCCATTACCTCTATATAATCTGTCCTTTAGTTTTATCAATAGTCATTACTTCACAACCTAATTGAAATCACCCCCTCATAGCTTTGTTGTAAAATGACATGGGATATTATGAGACAATGCTTTGTAAAAAGAAAAAAACTGTATAATACAAGTATTTTTGTACTTTATTCTCAGAAAAAAAACAACTTTATTTCACAGACGCTTCAGGCAAAATTCTTTAGACTATATTTTGCATGTGTTTGCACTTTCTAAAATCTTCAATGTTATCCAAATCATTTTTATGATGTACAATAAAAACAAGAGAATGCATTTACTTTTAAAAAATGTCAAAGAGCAGAAGTTCTACTTTATGGACAATATAATATGGTTTTAAAGGTTTTATCTGTAGTCAAATATTTGGGATAGTGTTAATGCCACACTAAAATAAAAGTAGTGGCTCAGTGTTAAAGAATCTGCCTGCAATGCAGGAGATATGGTTTCAATCCCTGGGTTGGGAAGATCATGGTGAGAAGGAAATTGCAACCCTCTCCAGTATCCTTACCTGGGAATCCCACAGACAGAGGAGCCTGGCAAGCCACAGTTCATGGGGTAGCAAAAAGTAGACACAACTGAGCTACTAAACAAAAACAAGGGTAGCAAGGTAATTAAATCTGTTTTTAAGAAAGAATGACAAACTCTTTCATAAGAACACATTGGATTTCTGAAGTATGAAATTCCTTTGTACCAAAGATTTCTGAATGCTGTTCTTCATTTAATTTGTCAGACAATACATCTTTATAGAATTTCTTGTTTATAAATTATACTTATTTTATGTTTATGAAAAAGTCTTCATTATACACTAAATTTTGATTATATTTTAAACAATCTCTCAAAATATTTCTATCTCCTACAGAATCACGTACCATGTAATACAAAAGTCAATTACTTAAATTCTGTTTTAGTTTAGATGATTGCATCTTTTTCCCCCCTCTAAATATAGTAGTTGGTTTTTTATTATTAGTTCTTTGTGACTTTTATCCCTTTAATAATTTTGAATTAGTTATACTATATACTTCTTCTCATTATTCTTTACCTCCAATTGTAGGAATCAAAATATTCTGTTACATCTTGTAATTAAGCCTCTTTAGTATACTTCTTCCTGCAATTTCATTTTCCTTTGGTAGGAGGGGAATTGTATTTTTTTCCCAAAGAGCATTGTGCACCATTCGTCCTATGTTGTCAAAGTGTCTTTTGCTGTTGTTGTTGTTTTTGCCTGTGCTACCAAGGATTTCTCTGCTCATGTTGATTTCTTGGTTTAGGGTTGCAGCTGCTGCTGCTGCTAAGTCGCTTCAGTCATGTCCAACTCTGTGTGACCCCACAGATGGCAGTCCACCAGGCTCCCCCGTCCCTGGGATTCTCCAGGCAAGAACATTGGAGTGGGTTGCCATTTCCTTTTCCAATGCATGAAAGTGAAAAGTGAAAGTAAAGTCGCTCAGTCGTGTCCAACTCTTTGCAACCCCATGGACTGTAGCCTACCAGGCTCCTCCGTCCATGGGATTTTCCAGGCAAGAGTACTGGAGTGGGTTGCCATTTCCTTCTCCAAGAGTGGCAGCAGATGTATGTAAAATAGAATCATTGAGCAGCAGGTCTTGGGTTGTCATTTGTTTGTAGTTGGCTGTTACTGTTATTGTTCTTGTTTTCTCTAATCATGATTCTAGGCAGAAAGTGAGCATCTTTGCAAGCTTTTCTAGGCTGATGGGCAGAACTTTTCTAAACACCAGGATTCTCACAGATTTCAGGCTCTACTGAAAAAGAATCCCTACCATGAAGCATCTGAGCCCACATTTCCCAGATCTTGACACCCACTGGCCGGGGGTGGCATCAATTTCAGTTTATTAATCTAACCTTAAGCTCCATACTTGTTTCTAAGAGTGAATGTAATTTTTCCATTAATTTGGCAAATATATTTTCAATGCATTATTTCCATGGGTTTTTAATTGGCCAGAAGGGGAGGTAGTCAATGCTAGTTTACATAAACATATACGTTTATGTTAAACTTTCTCCAGGTTATAGTAGGATTATAGTATTCAGAAGTAGAAAAATTTGCACCTATGGAAAGTAGGCTTTTTTAGAGTTTTAATAATTGCAGGTTAAAAAACAATCTTTATGATTATAAAATTATCTCATATCACAAATATTTTTGTTGAATATTTGTTTACATTGGATCTGTTAAGTGTGGTCCTACTGTATCTCATTACAATCTAATCTTCTACACTTTGCAACTGAGTTCTGATAAAATAGTTAGAATCTGACACAAAGCTTTATTGTATGTTTCAAAGACTTACAAGGGTCTTGGGAAGTATATAATTTTAACTAATATTTAAGATATTTCCATAAAATTCCCTAATGATTTCTTATATAGAAGAATACCAGCCTTCAGAAAGAACATGAATAAATACATATATAATACATTATTATAGTAAATAAATTTATAAATAAATTCAGTACTTGGATATTAAAATAATACATCATTTAAAACCACTTCTATAAAATGCTTAAAAAGGAAATCTTATCTCCAAACTAGTACAATACTATTATAAATTAATACCTTTAAAAAGCCACTCACTCATAAAATAAGTAGATTATTTTCTTTAAAAATTATATTGTCTCTGGATATAACTGATATATTATCAACTTAAAAAAAAAAAAGATAAATTTGCCCCCTAAGCTAATGAAGTAGTATTTCCACTTTATGTCACTAAATGCCTTAGGCCATATCCTGAACTTTTCAACCATATGTTCATCTTGACTAAGATCTTGTACACACTGAGGGTTTCTGAAATATTGGTGTGCCTTCACGATTTGCAGCAGAGACAAACCCTCAAACAAAATCTCATTTGCTTAGCAATGTTAGGAGAGTTTGTACAGAGTAAGTTATTAAGCAACATCTTAATAAAATTTACACTGAAATAACAGTTGTCATGAAAAATAGTCTCTTTCAAGGGGGTGACATAACAACTTTTATTTATCCTTCACTTTTGAGAAATTATCAGGCGAATTATGATTTGGAAGACACTCATGAAAGTGAGTTGGGAGAGTGTTAGCCCAAGATCTAAACGTATTTCAAATATACTTTAATATATGATGTGAATAATTTATTATTTAAATATGTATGTTTTCAGCTGTTTGCCATTTGACATGTTTTATATTGTCCTAGACATTGAAAATTTTATGATTAACATGATCAACATTAGGCAAACATTACTAAATGGAAAATAGCTTTCTAAGTATAACCATTGGCTGTAGAATCTCACTGCCACAATGGTTATGATATGTTTATGTATACAATACTACTTTTATAAACCTGGAAAACATTAGGCTCCTAATGGGTGCTGAAAAAATTGGCTGTTGAAACTTTCTGAGGTTGAACAGTATAAAGTACAAAATTTCTCTTAGTTTATCAAGTAGCATGATGACAAGCCCCAGGGCCTGATCCAGCCCTGTTAAGCCGGAAGCACACAGAGTATGGAGTATGAAGTAGTGGAAATTCTATTTAACCAGTATACCAGAGGAGTCTAAAAAGTGAAAACAGGAGAAAAGCTAATACAACTGAGTTATGATAATTGACTCTGAATTAAAGTTGAGTAGGAGAAGAAACTGAAGACATGGGAGGTGAGGAGCATTGAAACAATGGTGGATCCTATTAGGTTTGAAATATATGAAGAATCATTATGCAATTTTCTCTGAGCTCTCAGGGAACAGAGGAATTAAAATCTGTGAGGGAGGTTCAAGAGGGATGGGACATATGTATACCTATGGTTGATTCATGCTGATGTTTGACAGAAAACAACAAAAGTCTGTAAAGCGATTTAAAAATTAATACATTTATTTATGAAATTAAATACATTTTCAAATAAAAATTAAATGAATAAATTAGATGAATTAAATTTATCTAATAATATTTAAAGTATAATTTATCTGTTAACAATTTGTAATTATTAATAAAATTTTTAATAATAATAAATATAAATAAAATATTTATTTAGATAATCTAAATCAATTTCAATTAAAAATAAATAAATTTTCAAAAAAGATGATGAGTTGGTAATGGTAATGACATGATTAAGG
Organism: Oryx dammah; assembly: GCF_014754425.2. Taxonomy (NCBI): domain Eukaryota; kingdom Metazoa; phylum Chordata; class Mammalia; order Artiodactyla; family Bovidae; genus Oryx; species Oryx dammah. The sequence continues at coordinate 78,432,492 of NW_024070208.1, read as the reverse complement.
CAGAACAATTTAAGTATTTTTTTTTAAACACTTATGAAATATTGTATCCTACCATGGGGAAACAGTGGAAACTGTGGCTGACCTTATTTTTCTGGGCTCCAAAATCACTGCAGTTGGTGATTGCAGACATGAAATTAAAAGACGCTTACTCCTTGGAAAGAAAATTATGACCAATCTAGACAGCATATTAAAAAGCAGAGACATGACTTTGTCAACAAAGGTCTGTCTAGTCAAGGCTATGGTTTTTCCAGTATTCATGTATGGATGTGAGAGTTGGACTATAAAGAAAGCTGAGCACCAAAGAATTAATGTTTTTGAATTGTGGTGTTGGAGGAGACTCTTGAGAGTCCCTTGGACTGCAAGGAGATCCAACCAGTCCATCCTAAAGGAGATCAGTCCTGGGTGTTCATTGGAAGGACTGATGTTGAAGCTGAAGTTCCAATACTTTGGCCACCTGATGTGAATAAATGACTCATTTGAAAAGCCCCTGATGCTGGGAAAGATTGAGGGCAGGAGGTGAAGGGGATGACAGAGGATGAGATGGTTGGATGACAGCACCAACTCAATGGACATGGGTTTGAGGGGACTCCAGGCATTGGTGATGGGCGGGGAGGCCTGGCATGCTACGGTTCATGGGGTTGCGAAGAGTTGGACACGATTGAGTGACTGAATTGAACCACTCTCAGATAAAAATATTATTTGCTCTAGTAAAACTAAAATCTTTTCATTTTCACCACCCATTGATCACACTATGCTTTTCCTCCCTATTCTGGGCTTCTTGTTATATTTCAGAATCCTGCTAGTTCTACCTCTTCTCCATGAACTATTTCTTTGTGACACTAGTCATAACCTAGCTCCCACAGTTAATCAGTTATTTTACTAATATTAATACAAATCTTTGTAATTTTCAAAGTGATTTTCCTGTAAATTAACTCACATGGGCTTTACTTACAATTATGAATTTATTTATGATATGTTGTTGTTCAGTTGCTAAGTTGCATCACCAAGGAAGCCCCAGATACTAAAGCCTTTAAGTATCACGTTGAATATAATTAATGAATGTGTTTCTTACTTTACTGCTTCCCTGGTGGCTCAAATAGTAAGGAATCTGCCTGCAATGCAGGAGACCTGGGTTCAATCTCTGGATCTGGAAGGTCCCCTGGAGAAGGAAATGGCTAGCTAGTCCAGTATTCTTGCCTGGAGCACTTCAGGGACAGAGTCTGGCAGTCTATAGTCCAAGGGGTCACAAAGAGTTGGACACAACTAAGTGACTAACATACACACTAAAACTTTTCACAAGTATGCTGCACTGCTTCTGTTACTTCCATCATGAGACTCTGGACAAAACTTGAATTCTTTTGTCACTGTTCCATGTGTCTTGTTGGCAAATGCTATTTCTTCCTTAGGTTCTAGCAACTGGATAGAAAGCTTCTCAGTGTTACATTTGTTCGTCTGGTTTTAGTCATGGCTGTTGACTAATGCCTGGAGGTCTGGAGGCGATGTAACTATGGACAGTAGCTTTGTTGCTCAACATCTGCTCAGACTCACGTAACTGGTGTGATTCTGTCTCTTCTGTATGTCTACATAGCCCGATATTTATTAACAGAACTTTTTTCTAGGTAAACATAAAAATAGATGAAATCCAAATATCCCTTAGTAAATCAGAAAACAAAAAAGCATTCTTTAGCATGCTTAGGTTAATATAGAAGTGCTTAATCATTGTTTTTGTGCTTCTAATTACAATACATAAATACTATTATAATTGTACAAATATTACAGGCTCAAATATAATTAGCTCACATTTTGAATTAACTCTCTTTCTTAATTGTATATTATTGTCCATAGAATTTTATTTCCAATTTTGTATTTTACTCCCCCCCAAAAAAATCCATGAATGTAGGAAAGGAAGGAAAAATTATGTGTGCAATACAATCAGATTTTTAATTTTAAAAGACTAAAAAATTATGAATTTAAGAGGTTTCTTGAATAGTGAACCTATACTTTTCCAGCCAGTAGTCATATACTCCCTTTGCTATGGAACATAAAATGAAAGATTGCACTTATTAAACTCTTTTTCTTCTATCCTTGACTGTGTTCTGTCTTAAAATTTAGCCATATGGTATAGCATCTGTTGAAAAATATACTTATCTTTCTTGGATTCTGGTTTCAGTTATAATTAATTTGTCCTTCAAGACACCATTTTACCTGATACAGATAAATATAATTTCTTATAGCCCAAAATACAGAAAATAAGCAATAAAAATGTGTTGAAAAGTCAGTCATGATGGCTTTCACTTGCAGTTAGTATACAGAAATCCCAAGAACTATTGTTCTGACCATTGTTCCAAGAATAAGATAGTTAGCTTGGCTTATATATATACACACACACACACACACACACACACACACACACACACACATATATACAGGGCTTCACAGGTGACACTAGTGGTAAAAAATTGGCCTGCAATGCAGGAGACCCAGGTTCTATCCCTGGGTCAGGAAGATCCCCTGGTGGAGAGAACGGTGACCAACTCCAGTATTCCTGTTCTTGCTTGGGAAATCCCATGGACAGAGGAGGAAGGTTATAGTCCATGGGGTTGCAAAGAGCTGGACATGACTGAGCATACATACAACAACAACAACACACACACACACACGTAAGTATTCTTCTATTTGTTTAACTCATCAGAGAGAAGCAAGCACAGAAAATCTGAGTGAACCTTCCCAGGTGGCTAGTGGTAAAGAACTTGCCTACCTATGCAGGAAATGTTAGAGATGTGGGTTTAATCCCTGGGTTGGGAAGACGCCCTGGAGGAGGCCACAGTAGCCCTTTCCAGTATAACCCTCTCCAGTGTCTCTTGCCTTGAGAACCCCATGAACAGAAGAGCCTTGTGGGCTACAGTCCATAGAATCACAAAGACTTGGATATGACTGAAGTGACTTAGTGTGGCATGCAGTGAAAGGTCCTTTTTAGACAGAGGAGACCCTTTGGTGTTTGCACCACTGCTGGATAGGGAACGTGCCATAGATGAGAGGAAGCAGAACTGGAACCTTCGGGGGTACTCAATTAGCAGCCTTGCCAAGACTTGCTTTTGAGATTCATAGTCACAGAAGCTTTAATTCCACCATCAATCCACACTCACACCCAGATCTTACCACTAATCTCTATCAAATGTACTGAGGCATTTCTCTTAAAAAAAAAAAATCTAAGGATGAGTCAGGGTTGCTTAGGGCTCAATCTATGTGTCAAGCTGTGCAATGAACTTTCATGTAGGGGAGAGGGGCTGCAGTAGACATCTTTGAGGACTTTGTTGACAAACAATAACTGCAAAGACCATGGTAGCACATGGAAAACAACTTTCTGAAGACAAGCAAGTCATGGGGCAAAGAGAACTCTGATGCTGGCGGCCTTATTTTAAAGCCTAGTCTCAACTCCCCTGGTGGCTCAGTCAGTAAAGAATCTGCCTGCAATGCAGGAGACCTGGGTTTGAACCCTGGGTCAGGAAGATCCCCTGGAAAAGGAAAGGGCAACTCACTCCACTATTCTTGCTGGGAAATCTCATGGACAGAGGAACATGGCAGGCTACAGTCCATGGGACATGAGTCAGTGACGACTGCATGACGAGCTCTCAAACGGTTTGAAAAGCTGATGGGTGTGATTTGTATCTCAGTGGTGTCTCTAGTTTTGCTGGAGCTTCAATTTCAAGCAGTGTTGAAGAGAATGGCCTGGTTCTGCCTTCAAAATATTTAAAGCTGTTGGTGAACTAAATCTAAAAATGCTGCAGTGAACTTCTAAACTAGCTCATCTAGAAAATGAATTGATTCGGTTCCTTCTCAGGGACACCAACGGAAGGAGCTCTGAGGTCTTTTCCGGTATAAATATTTAATACTTTTTTTTTTTTACTTTTATTGTTCTTTTACCCATAGTGTTTTGTATGAACCAATTACAAAACAAAATTAGAAGACAAGAGAAAAAGTAGGAAATGTGACTAATGACCAGAACAAAACAAAACCAAGTAGTCAATGGAAGCAAAATCTGAGATCACTGAGACATTAAAATAATCATAAAAACATTGTAAAGCATATAACAAATCTGACTTAAAAAATAAACATGTTTGAACACATGGGAAATTTAAGCCCTGAGACAAAAGCTATAAAAAATAATCAAAGGCAAGAAATAAAGCTATCTCTATTCACAAATGACATGATTACTTAGGCAAAGATCTTAAGGAATCTACATAGAAGATCTTAAGAAGTCTACATAGAAAATAATTCTAGAACTGATAAGTGCAATTACTGCAGTTGTTCAACCTAAGTGGTATAGAGAATATTCAATGACATTTCTAAATACATAAAGTGAACAATAGGACACTAAGATAAATGACCACTTAGAATAAAACCAATTTTCTTAGGAAAAAAATAACAAATGATGTGCACTAAATTTTTTGCACTAAAATTATAAAATATCCTTGAGAACGGACTCACAAATATTTGAACAATTATTTTTGAAAATTTGCAAAGTAATTCAATGGAAATAAAAAAAAAGGATTGTCTTTTCATCAAATCATGCTAGAACAACTGGACATCCACATGAAAAAGAATACCATTCTCCTTACTCCCAAATTGATCTGAGCTGGACCATAGACATAAATGTAAAAGATAAAACTGTATAAAAGAAAACATAGGAGAATATTTTTATGACCTGAGAGAGGCAAAGATTTTTTAAAAAGTTTGTATAAAGCACAAATCATATAAAAATTGATTAAACTTCATTAAAATTCATATGTTCTACTTATTAGAAAACAACATTAATATAGGTGAACTATCAATTGAGGAGTGTATCTGTAAACCTTGCACCCAGATTATATGAAAGTCATATGAAGTATATGAAGGAAAATATGACAGTCCATAATAAAGATGAGCAAAAGACTCAAACAGATACCTCGGAAAAGAAGATATACAAATGGTCAATACACACATAAAGAAATCAACGCTCATCATCTTTAAGATCTGGGAAACACAAGTTGAAACCAAAACAGAAAATAATTTTAAATTAGCTAGAATAACTAAAGTAAAAAAGGTTGAGAATAATAAACGTTAGTGAAGACATGAACACTAGTTATGTGCTTGTAAAATAAATTACGACTTTGGAGAACTGTGTGTGGTTTCACAGAAAGTTATATATCTACCCATGTCTCTAAGACTTCACTACTATGAATTTATCCAAGAAAAACAAGAACATATGTCCTAAAATAAAGCCTGTATAATAATGCACAGGCTAATGCATATTAGCCCCAAACTAGGAAGAAACCAAATATTTATTAATTTATAAATGAATATGCAAATTATCCTATATTTTATACAGTGAAATACCACTAAGGATTTTTTTAATAGCTACTAATAAAGCAAAGGAGAAAAGGAAAGATATAAGCATCAGAGTGCAGAGTTCCAAAGAATAGCAAGAAGAGATAAGAAAGCCTTCCTCAGCGATCAATGCAAAGAAATAGAGGAAAAGAACAGAATGGGAAAGACTAGAGATCTCTTCAAGAAAATTAGAGATACCAAGGCAATATTTCATGCAAAGATGGGCTCGATAAAGGACAGAAATGGTATGGACCTAACAGAAGCAGAAGATATTAAGAAGAGGTGGCAAGAATACACAGAAGAACTGTATTAAAAAATATCTTCACTACCAAGATAATCATGATGATGTGATTACTCATCTAGAGCCAGACATCCTGGAATGTGAAGTCAAGTGGGCCTTAGAAAGTATCACTATGAACGAAGCTAGTGGAGGTGATGGAATTCCAGTTGAGCTGTTTCCAGTCCTGAAAGACGATGCTGTGAAAGTGCTGCACTCAATATGCCAGCAAATGTGGAAAACTCAGCACTGGCCACAGGACTGGAAAAGGTCAGTTTTCATTCCAATTCCAAAAAAGGCAATGCCAAAGAATGCTCAAACTACTGCACAATTGCACTCATCTCACATGCTAGTAAAGTAGTGCTCAAAATTCTCCAAGCCAGGCTTCAGCAATATGTGAACCGTGAACACTTCCAGATGTTCAAGCTGGTTTTAGAAAAGGCAGAGGAACCAGAGATCAAATTGCCAACATCTGCTGGATCATGGAAAAAGCAAGAGAGTTCCAGAAAAACATCTATTTCTGCTTTATTGACTATGCCAAAGCCTTTGACTGTGTGCTGCTGCTAAGTCACTTCAGTCGTGTCCGACTCTGTGCACCCCCATAGACGGCAGCCCACCAGGCTCCCCCGTCCCTAGGATTCTCCAGGCAAGAACACTGGAGTGGGGTGCCATTTCCTTCTCCAATGCATGAAAGTGAAAAGTGAAAGTGAAGTCGCTGAGTCGTGTCCGACTCTTAGCGACCCCAGGGACTGCAGCCTACCAAGCTCCTCCGTCCATGGGATTCTCCAGGCAAGAGTACTGGAGTGGGGTGCCATTGCCTTCTCTTGGCTGTGTGGATGACAATAAACTGTAAAAAATTCTGAAAGAGATGGGAATACCAGAACACCTGACCTGCCTCTTGAGAAATCTGTATGCACGTCAGGAAGCAACAGTTAGAACTGGACATCGAACAACAGACTGGTTCCAAATAGGAAAAGGAGTATGTCAAGGCTGTCTATTGTCACCCTGCTTATTTAACTTCTATGCAGAGTACATCATGAGAAACGCTGGACTGGAAGAAGCACAAGCTGGAATCCAGATTGCCAGGAGAAATATCAGTAACCTCAGATATGCAGATGACACCATCCTTATGGCAGAAAGTGAAGAGGAACTAAAAAGCCTCTTGATGAAAGTGAAAGAGAAGAGCGAAAAAGTTGGCTTAAAGTTCAACATTCAGAAAACTAAGATCATGGCATCTGGTCCCATCACTTCATGGGAAATAGATGGGGAAATAGTGGAAACAGTGTCAGACTTTATTTTTGGGGGCTCCAAAATCACTGCAGATGGTGATTGCAGCCATGAAATTAAAAGATGCTTACTCCTTGGAAGGAAAGTTATTTATTTATTTTTTTTGGAAGGAAAGTTATGACCAAGCTAGATAGCATATTGACAAGCAGAGACATTACTTTCCCAACAAAGGTCCGTCTAGTCAAGGCTATGGTTTTTCCAGTGGTCATATATGGATGTGAGTGTCGGACTGTGAAGAAAGCTAAGTGCTGAAGAATTGATGCTTTTGAACTGTGGTGTTGGAGAAGACTGTTGAGAGTCCCTTGGACTGCAAGGAGATCCAACCAGTCCATTCTGAAGGAGATTCAACCAGTCCATTCTGTAGGAGATCAGCCCTGGGATTTCTTTGGAAGGAATGATGCTAAAGCTGAAACTCCAGTACTTTGGCCACCTCATGCGAAGAGTTGACTCATTGGAAAAGACTCTGATGCTGGGAGGGATTAGGGGCAGAAGGAGAAGGGGACGACAGAGGATGAGATGGCTGGAGGGCATCACCAACTCGATATACGTGGGTTTGGGTGAACTCCGGGAGTTGGTGATGGACAGGGAGGCCTAGCGTGCTGCGATTCATGGGGTCGCAAAAAGTTGGACACAACTGAGCAACTGAACTGAACTGAATACATCCAAAATCATGGATGATCTCATATGCATTATAAATATATAATTATGTGAAAAAATATATATGTGTATATAGAATGATCCCATTTTCATGATATCTCAGAATAAGCAAAACCAATGTTGGATGATAGAAATCAGAAATGAGAAATCATGAGAGATAGATAGAGAAAAAGCCCAAGATAACTTTTCTAGTTGATGAAATTTTTATCTTCATTGGGGTGGTGATTACATAGAGAATATTCTGTTGCCAAAATTCATTGAACATTCTGATTTTTTTAATATATAAATGATACCTTAATACAGAAAATATAAAATTTCAATGAAAGTTTTCAATATCTAGGTCAAGCACCACAAGTTTACACATTGCCAATGAATACATATACAAGTTTTCATTTATTTAGTAATGAAAAATCAAAAAATGAGAAATATTTGAATTGTGTAGCATTGGACTTTAATTTTTAAGCGTGAATAGTTTTCAATTATTTTTTGCCCTAGGCACCATCAAACAATATTTCATATTTAAGCTACAGTTATTTTAAATGTCTTATGAGAAATGAACCAAAGTAATAGGTAGCAAATCAATAAAAAGGCAAAAATTGATAGAAAAACTTGATATGCTAATTTTTTTACATTTCCGAGCCACAGAATAGAATTTAAGAAATGAAAATCTTAAATGAAAATAGAATTTTAAAAATGACAGCTTTGCACACATTTTAAAAACATTTTATTCATGCAATATAAATGTTGTATTTGGGTAAAATTGTCATACCTTATGAACATTTTTAGTCTACTTTGCCCTACCAAACTAATTGACTTGAAAGGAAGCAGAGTGATGAAAAATAAATTGACTACATTAGCTTAATATAAAAATTATCTATGAAATTCAAAAGAAGACACTTAAAAAACTTCAAAACACTTGTTATTTGTTTTGTTCCTATTCTCATCAAATGCTTTCTGTATAATGCATGTCTTTCATCCCTGTTACAACCTCTACTAAAAGTTCTTGCTGTAAACTTACTACCCTTAGCCCTCTCTTAAAATTTCAGGGTTATCTCTTTGGGCATACCTATGTCAATAGAGGCTGCATTATCCTACGTTTCTGCAATAATTTCATGAATTAAATCCCATAAAAAACCCCGGGTAGCTACACAAAGCAGGTGCACTCAGCTCATTGCTGTCCCCAAAAGAATACACCAACTCCAACATCTCTAAGAAATCTTTGCAATATTTTAGAAATCTTTTTCATTTATTTTCATTTAAATTATATTTTATTTTATATTTTTATTGGCATATAGTTGATTTAAAATGTGTTCGTTTCTGTTGTAAAAAAAAATAGTGAATGTTATACATATACATATATCCATTCTTTTAAGATTCTTTTCCCATATAGGTCATTACAAAGTGTGATAGCCCCTGTCTATACAGTAGGTCCTTAACAGTTGTCTATTATTTTATTTTATTATTAGAGTATAATTTTCTTGCAATGTTTTTAAGGAACCATTCAGACCAGGGACCAACAATATGTATAGGCTTAAATCCAACGAGACAACAGCCGTCTCCCAATTTCATCTCTGTTATCGACTGCCCTCAGGAATTAAAAAAAAAAATCATAATCTCTCTTCATTTTTAACACTGGGATTGCCTCATCCAAATTAGACATCTTAGAACAATGTTGCAGAGACCCAGGAGCAGCTGGAAGAAAGTTCAAACCCAGGTCAGCAGGCAGCCCAAGTGAGCTAAGACCTCTACATCTTTAGTGTGCCTTAGAGCCCCAAACACCAACGCGGCGTGATGTGAGCTGGCAGATCTGAGTCCTGGACACAAACACCGCGCGGAAACGTGGACAGGGTGTTGCCTGAGAGATATGATGGGTTCTGAAAGCCCTGACAAAAGCTTGCAGAAAGAAAACACGAAGAATTCAAGGCTCTCGCCGCCCCCCTGTTCCTCAGAGCCTCAGATGAGATGAGGGTAGTAAAATGCCCTTGTACTGAACTCAGCATAGCCTATAAAATTTATACGATTTGTAAAGAGGCCCTTTATACGATAACTCCTCTGATAAGGGCTGGGGGCAGAGAGAATGAGATGGCACGCAAGCGAGCGCAAGGCAGAACAAGGCGATGATAGTGAATCGGGCCTGTCAAGAAACGGATGAAGGGAGTCTTTCTTCTGGGGCTTCACTTTGTGCAACTTGTCACGTCACCTTGTTTGTGTCTTTTCTCAAATGCTAGCGTTTTTACATTATGTTTCACTAAAGCTAACCACTCAAGAAGGAAACCTTTTTACCTAACCCAGATTTCATATTAATTCCGCTATGTATATCTGAATGATGCTTAGAGGTCTACCGTTGTCTGACTCCATCATAAAACATCTCTACAGGAAAAACCAAAAAGGACACTAACAGAAATAATGCTTTCTTGTGTTTTATATGAGCATAATAGAGAGGTCTCAAGATTAAACTAATAATTTAAAATATATGTCAAATGTGATGGTGAAATAGTTTGTCTATGAAAGTGTTACTCAACTGAATATCAAATATTTGAATTTATCTGAGGCTTCTGTTATCCAAGGGCAAAAGAGAAAGCAAAAGTACCATGCTATTTCAAATATCATTAATACTAAAAACACCAGTTACATCAAAAGAGATTAGATTTTGCTAGATCTAAATTCCTAAAGGAATTTGTTACTACAGGTCCTTATATTAGGTACTGTTGGGTTGGCCACAAAGTTTTTAAATCTGAATGGACTTTTTGACCAAATCAATAATTAATTAGTGGGAAACAGTAGTTTGCAGAGTCATCAAAGGTAGTTTATAGAAAAGCAGAGATTTCCTTAAGCTGATCTCTTCTTGTGTCTACCTTCCTATTTAAAGCTTAGAGGTTTAATGAAGGCCATTCTCTCCAGGTTATACTATGCAATTTTAGGTATAACGGAGATTTTATCCTATGTTGCAGACAGAAAAGGACCCAGATTCTATAATTAGAAGGTATGCAGAGGTCAAGTTCAAGCATTTGAACTTTGTTGGTGTCTAGTCTCTTTTATTATCTCTTTTTCATTCTTCACATCCACCAACTGATAATTTGGTTATAATAGAAATGAATTATTGTAGACTACCAATATTTAATACAAAGTATATTTTTAAAACTCTGGGAGGAAATAGTTTCAAATCAGAAGCTTCAGGCAATTTTGAGTATAATAAGTTTATCTTTGGTCTTTTTGAACTTTATTTGAGAAATAATCTTACAGTTTGAGCACAGGAGGGTCTTCGCAACTGTTTCCATCAATCAGTATAACCATGTACCCATTCATTACACTGTGATCCTTAGTTTTGCTATCCCCAAAACATTCATGATAGTAAAAATAAAACACAACATTATGTGTAAACACCTGCATAGAAGGCCAGCATTAGAAATCTTATTTCTAAATCTCAGAAAGTAAGAGTGTATAAATTGTCTTTCTCTGAAGAAAAATGATCTGTATCAAGAATTCACAAGAAATATACTCTCGATAGATTAGAATATTTCTAGTTAAACTTTCCTTTGGGACAATACTGAGCTCCTGCCCTACTTAGTCACAACAATTGAACATTTTCGAATGAAATGGTTGTAGAATTTTGAAAAGGGAGTGTAGACTTTACACGTACCATGGGCTCTGTGCTTAGCTGTGTCCCACTCTTTGCAACCCCATGGACTGCAGCCAGCTAGGCTCCTCTGTCCATGGGATTTTTTAGGCAAGATTCCTGGAGTGGGTTCCGATCCAGGGATTGAACCTGCATCTCTCACGTCTCCCACATTGACAGGTGGATTCTTTAACATCACGCCACCTGTTGGGAGGTGCAACATGCACCATAGTACTTGTACTTATAAAATCACTATTATCAATAATTAAAATATCACAACTAATTTTTTTCAGGTAAGTTCAGAAAATACTGTCTTAGGCACCATGGTTCTCTGTGCCAATTGATTCAATTTATTTTAATCTTCATTATATCAAATGTTGATTTCTCTTGCATAATTGAAATTTTCACCACAAAGACTACTGGCAGAATTAACTCATTACATGGTGATTTTATGCTGTTGGGTAGCCTCTCTGAGTACCATTGACCCTTGAACAACACGGCTTTAAATAGCAAGGGTCCATTTATAAGCAGATTCTTTCCCCAATAAATACAGTGCTGCATTATCTGAGGTTGAGTGAATCCATGGATTTGGAACCCAGATATGCAAGGCCAAATATGGGACATGAGCATCCAAGGATCTTTGTGTCCCTGAAAGTGAATGTATTAGTTGCTCAGTTGTATCAGACTTTTTGCAACCTCATGGACAGTAGCCCACAAGACTCTTCTGTCCATGGGATTCTCCAGGCAATAATACTGGAGTGGGTTGCCGTGCCTTTCTCCAGGAGAGCTTCTCGACCCAGAGATCGAACCCCAGACTCCCTCATTACAGGCAGATTCTTTACTCTCTGAGCCACCAGGGAAGCCCAGATTTCAGAACCAATCCCTTGTGGATACAAAAGGACAACTGTCAATTAAAGCTAGAGGTAAACAGAGGTCTTAGTCAGCATCCTTACTGATGTGGTCCAGAATTCACTGATGTCTGGCTTATGTTTCCTTCTGCAAAATCAGATGTGTTTTTGAAACACTCAGCTGTTTCAAACACCTGTACCTGGTCCTATCTAGAAGTTTCTTACTCAAACTACTCAGATCTTGGATCACAAATATATGTTAGTTGTGAAAATTTCCGTTAAATCACTCATTTAAAAAATTAGGCTGAATATCACCTTTAGTTTCTCAAAAGTCAAAGTGTCTTTCTTAATGCATAATGTGACAGGCTCCTCCCAAAGCTCATTATTATTCTCAGAAATGAGTCAAATGAAATAATTAACTTATGTCCTTAGAAGTAATAACCTTCTATAAATATATTTTCTCTTGCAGGGATTATGAACCATGATCACAATCGTGATCACCATGAACTAGTCATTGAGAGATTTATGCCTCAGGAGTGGAGTCTGTTTACATTTTGGAAGGACCAAGAAGGTGCATTGTGAAAGTTTGAAGGGGAATAATTGAAAGGAGCTAAGTTAGAAACTCTAAGTCCAGATTTTCAAATTGCCGAGGCATTGGGGAAACACTTTTTTCCAAACAGTGAAGACAGTACTAGTGCTGAGAGCTCATATTTCATTTTATGTCTTTTTAAATTGAAAGTGGATTGCAAAGTGATTCAGTTACACATATGTATATATATTAACATATACAAAACATATACATATGTGTGTATACATATATTTAGATTATTTTCCATTATAGGTTTTTGGAAGATATTAAATATAGTTCCTGGTGCTATACAGCAGGACTTTGTTGTTCACCAATTATGCACATATGTATATACATATACACACATATATAGTATTGTGTATCTGACAGTTTGTATTTTAGAAAGAGTGTGTGTTTGTTTGTGTGTGTGTGCAAGCATGCATATACATATCTTACTAAACAGATACACATGAGGCAAAATAATTTTTTAAAAAATGAGCCTGCATACACACACTGATGGAGAACGTCTAACGGGGCCACACTCACTGGACCACTCTGGGAACCGCTGGTCCAGCAACCTGAGTTGGCCCTTCTGCAGGACTCAGATGCTGACACCTCTCACAGGCTTCCTGCCAAGCCAGGTAGCCTCCAGACGCAACATCTCACACCTGTGGGGACTCAGGAAATGAAGCATGGTGACCTAGTGGGTTTCCAGAAGGTGGGTTGAGTGGCATATGACTGACTTTAAGAGAAAAAGAAAAGTATTTTCTCAAAGAGCTAGGGAAGCAGAGAGCAGGCTCTTCCAGTCAGAAACTGGTGATTTCCCTGAGAGACTTCCATCTGAAGGATGTATTATCATAGGTGCTTCCTCCTGCCTGTGTGAGGCGAGCTCTACGTGGTGAATGAGTATTAAAATCCGATAAACCCGCATAGTTGTACAGGGTGGCATTGTAGGACTAAAGGAAAGAAAAGAAGAGGAAGACAGTGGCCTCAGTCTTTCTCTCTCTCTTTCTTTCTCTCCCTTAATGTCTATGGTCTGGAAGCAGCTTCCTTTCAAAGATCTGTATCCAGGAGCCCACAGTAGGTGGGGGAGCCCCCAGGATGGGAAGAGATGCCCACAGGGAGATTGGGAAGAGTATCAGATGCAGTAGAGAAATGACTCCTGGACAACTCAGGAGCCAGTAACGAACAACGTCACGTCCGTCTACCATGGAGACTGAGCGGTGTTCCTGAAAACCAGAGAAACAACATCTTTTGCAGTCTATGTGTGAAACATGGAACCCATCATAACACTGCTTTCTAAATGTAATTGTTTCTTTCATGCATGCTCAATCGTGTGGGACTCTTTGCAACCCCAAGCACTGTAGCCTGCCAGGCTCCTCTGTCCATGGGATTCTGCAGGCAAGAATACTGGAGGGGGTTGCCATTGCCTTCTCCAGGGGATCTATCCAACCTGTTGCATCTCCAGTGACTCCTGCATGGGCAGGCAGATTCTTTACCACCGAGCCACCTGAGAAGCTTCAGAAATATTTCTTACTTGGTTTCAAACACATTATTATTATTACTATTATTGTTATCAATATTTTGCCTTCTGGCCGTATTTTGAGGCTCATTGTTTAAGCTGATATTTTTCCTCCTGCTCCAGCTCTATATTTGAAATGGAAATTGTGCACAACGAGAAATGCTTTTATCGTGCCTTTTATTCACACTAATTCAAAAACTTGCTCAGAGATGAATGAGTTGGTTCTCCCTGCAGCACACATGGGCCCTCTGTGGGCCGGGTGGAGTAGGGACACGGCTGCTGAAACCCCTACACCTGCTGGAGCCTGGATCTTCGGTAGGTGGGCTGGGGAGATGGTTCTTAACTGACTGGCTTCCCAGTGGAAACAAAGAAAATAATTTGCTCTATTAGATCATGGCTTGTCTTGGAAATAATCCAGCTTGGGAAACGCTTTAATTTTTGCAGGCATTGTGAAGAGTTCATCAGTGAAAGGGGGTACTGTGTGCATGGGTGATTCAGGAATTAAAAGAACAATGGCAAATAACAGACTAGCTCTGAACTGCAAAGCATGTGAAATATTCCGAGAGGAAACATCTCAGAAGTATAACCGTACCTCTCACAGCAAAAAAAATCACTAAATGATCATATCAACCAAGAATTAGGAAGCTACCCAGAGGTATCAGCATTGTTTTAAGAAGAGATTGAATCACATATTTATCTAGAAAAGGACAACTTCACGCCTCATTTTTGCTGTCCATTTGTTCGTATTGATTTTTTTATCATAATTTAGAAACAGAGTCAAACCCTCCTAAACACAAAAGCAGAATAAACCTCGCTTTCTTATTACACCAGAGAGCTTCTAAGTGGCGGAGGATTTTGATTTAGATTCAGGCATTAAAATTAAATCACACATCCTAAGGAAAAATGATCTGTAATAATGAAAGCCACACACATGGGATATGAAAGTGGTCTTGAATAATGAAGCCAACTACAGTTGCAGCGGGTGAAGCCCGTGTGATTTAATGAACAGTGCTTTTGAAAACAAATTTCTTCTCCGCTGTCGTCTATCGATTGCTGGCATATTAGCAAACAAATTACTGGAAGAGATGAATATCGTACATTAGGAAGGAATTATTTCTCCTCAATTAAAGTAGCTTCATTTTACGGATGCCCTGTGGAAGCCATTAGGATTGGGGCCTGTAGGTACCACTGCAGGGCAAGAGGAGGCATCAGGTTGCGAGAGGTTGCACCAGGTCATGAAGGATGAGCTTTTTTTTTTTTCTCAAACTGTTATTCGGTGACCTGAGGCACCTGAGGGAATGAGAACGTGTGTGGTTCTCATGTTGCCAATTCTCTCCTGACCTGGGTTCCTTAACCTACTTCTAATGCGCCACCCAAGTTAGTGACCGAGGTCAAGATTTTTCTGCATTGATCATGAGCTGCTTTGAAAGCTCCGAGTTGGTGCTTTTTTCTTTTCTCTTCTTTTAAATCAACATCTTTATCTTGTTTGGTCCATTTTAAGATTTTCTGATTAAAATGTTTAGCAGTGATAGTTTAAACAGGTTGCAGAGTTTTATGGCTTTTTTTTTAAGAAACTTTTTTCTGTTGGGCGATAAAGATCATTATGGTAAATACTTTTTTATTAGCAGATTAAACAGATATGGGTTGAAATCCAGTGAGCTCATGAAAAGGGCTTCATCCACCCCTCTCATTTTGTGTGTGTGTGTGTGTGAGTGATTTTTATGTCAATAACATTTTGGGAAAACACCAAGATGGTTTCAATCACTTTGAGTTCAATCACAAAAAGAAAGGGTTTTTCAGTTTCCGTTCATAAACCAGAAACATTCTTATTCGGTAGTGGGAAGAAAAAGACCTAGTCCGGCTATTCTCAAACCCCTTTCTGACCTAAGCTCTGTGACTCTGCATTGATTTTACTTCTCTATTTGACTTCTAAGGAATTCTAAGCATGTAAAACTAAAATATTGTCAAACAAGAATCATTGTGAGATATGTTAAAAGGGAAGGAACTATTTTTACTCATATTTACAGGAAATAAGAGTGAAAAAAAAAAGAAGAGAGGAGAAAGAAAAAGTTTTCATGGTTGCAAAACTGAAAAAAAAAAAAACCATCAGTAAGAGAGAAAAACAATCTCTACATTTTAGGTTAAGGCTAGAAATAATACATAAACATATGCCAAAGGACTTTGTAACTATGAAGCTGTCTGTAAAGGAGAGGGCTGAGTGCTAGGAGAATTGAAGAGGTGTGATTTCCAATAGTGACTGAACAAAAGTTTTCCCTGATCACCTTGGTCTTGAGATTTTATATAAGTGGTTGTTTAAAAGGTCTTCTGAGATAGCATTCGAATAATGGCTTTTTCCTTGAAATGTAGAATGACAAACTAATGCTAAAAGGTCATAAAATATTATCTGGTGGCTCACACCTGCTCTTCTTAGCTGGGATGAATACACAAGATGTGAGACCATCAACCATCTCATCCTCTGTCTTCCCCTTCTCCTGCCTTCAATCTTTCCCAGCATCAGGGTCTTTTCCAATGAGTAAGTTCTTTGCATCAGGTGGTTAAAGTATTGGAGCTTCAGCTTCAGCATCAGTCCTTCCAATGAATATTCAGGGTTGATTTCCTTTAGGATTGACTGGTTTGATCTCCTTGCTGCCCAAGGAACTCTTAAGAGTCTTCTCCAGCACCACGATTTGACAGTATCAACCTTCAGTGCTCAGCCTTCTTTATAGTCCAACTCTCATATCCATACATGACTACTGGAGAAAACATACCTTTGGCTATACCATAAGCAAAATTTAAAGATTATTAAAATAGCTCTGTGAAAGTAAAATGAGACTTCTACTCTTTGGCTTTGAGTCACGAGATAAAGCAAAGGCTGCAGAAATCTTGGGCCACCATGGGGAATTTTTATCATTAAAAGTACTTGGCAAAATAATCATGTTTCCTACATTTATTAGAAGTAAATCATCTACTTATTAGAAGTCGTAAGTTTTGTAGTCTTCCATGTAAATCATTCTGGATAAATTAGGCGATGTGAATTTGAAAGAAAAAGAAGTTTGGTTGAAATATGCAGCCTGAATAATATCCCATGATATTAAAAAAAAATAAGGATATTTTTATTAGTAGAAAATCTGAAAACTAATTTATCCAGTAAATGATACCAGCACTGCCCAGCCCCTTTCTATATTTCTTAACTCTTTTATTATCAACCAAACACATCCATAAGTTCACAAAGAATTTCCATTAAAAAGAAGCCTTACAAAATACATAAACCATGAAATTATTGTCAACAGTGCTGCAATTCCCTCAAACATTAAGTCCCATAAAAATACTCTTGGCATAGATAAAGTCTGTGAATATGCTATAATGTGGAGATAACACGCTGAATTGACATTTATTAATCATAGTAAAATACCCATTAAAATTAAATTGTGTCTGTTTTAAGCAGAAGCAGTCAGGATGTCACAAGACTAATCATAGTATTAGGTTTAACCCCAGTCTGAGTAGTAACCTGATCTCAGCAATCTGAGGTCCTGGGTTCATGGTTCTTTATGTGACTGTTCTGATTTTCCAGCTTTTCATTGGCCCTTCCTTTGCCTCCTTTCATGATAGAAAATGGCTCCTCCTTATCCCTGTCAACAGTGAATAACAGCTGACAAAACTTGCCATATATATATTTTTTTCATCCTGTTCACTTTGGGGGAAATAAAATGAAAACAAGCAACAAAGAGTAAATTGGTCATATTGGCAGTTCCTTGAAATCCAAGCAAAGGGGAGAGAGATGCTTTCTAAAGCTGAGAGCAACAGTTGTCAAGATGGGGCAGGTAGGCACCATTTACTGAATGACCTGAAATAAACAGAACTGAAATTAACACCTGAAATAAACAGGTGGGTGAGCTTGTGGCATTGACAGTTCAGCATGACTTTGGCAAATCAAGGCCTCACACTGCTGTCCTAAAAGGTCTTGCAGAGGAATTAGGAGAAATGGTTTTTTTTTTTTTTTTTTTCCTTGAATATTCCCACAAATCTATGAGACTAAGTCTGGTCACTTCCATGGTCCCTACCACAGTATACTCAGCTCTGCATTGGGCATCGTTTTATTTATACTCATCACCATGGTATCAGAAACAGAATCCAAACATTGTAGTTTGTAAATGAACAGAGCCTCCAGATTAAAAATGATATATAAATCATGATACATGAAATAGTCTATGTATAACAACCTAAGATTGTCTATTGGTATTTTCTGATATTACAGAAATGCCTCTATTAATAGTGAGTAACTACTTGGGTTTGCCCCAGATGAGAGCTTCCCAAAGATGTGAGAGAGTCAGTCTGGGAATTCCCAGGCAAATTGAGATGTTACTCCACCCTCCTATTTTTTCCACTTGTCTTTTCTGTTTTTTTTTTCTTTTAAATTTTTTTATTAGAGGATAATTGCTTTACAATATCATGTTGGTTTTATACCATACATCGACATGAATCAGCCACAGGTAGACATGTGTCTCCTGCCTCTTGAACCCCCTCCTATCTCCCTCCTCATCCCACCCCTCTAGGTTGTCTCAGGGCACTGGGTTGGGCTCCCTGCGTGGCAGCAGACTCCCACTTGCCACCTGTTTCACATACGACAGTGGATATGTATCCATGCTATTCTCTCAGCTTGTCTTACTCCTCCTTCCCCGGCTGGGTCCACAAGTCTGTGCTTTATATCTGCACCTCCTTGCTGCATTGCAAATAAGTTCATCAGTACCATCTTTCTAGATTCCATATCATGCCTTAACACACAGGCTTTCTCTTCCTGACTTCTCGGATAGCTCAGTTGGTAAGGAGTCTTCCTGCAATGCAGGAGACCCCGGTTCGATTCCTGGGTTGAGAAGATCTGCTGGAGAAGGGATAGCCTACCCACTCCAGTATTCCTGGGCTTCCCTTGTGGCTCAGCTGGGAAAGAATCCACCTGCAATGCGGGAGACCTGGGTCCGATCCCTGGGTTGGGAAGATCCCCTGGAGAAGGGAAAGGCTACCCGCTCCAGTATTCTGGCCTGGAGAATCCATGCACTGTGTTATAGTCCATGGGTCACAAACACGACTGAGCGACTCTCAGTTTCACTTTTCTGACTTACTTCACTCTGTATAATAGGGTGTTAAGTGGAGATGTCTAATAATGCATTGACCTCCAGCAGCAGAAATCTTTCCCTCCATTTCATGACTTTTGAGGAAAAAAAAGGTAAAAGCATTTTTGGAAGAGGAAGTAAATTTAGCTATAAAGTGTGAGATGTGAAGCATAGGGAATTTACAACAACAAATCTGAGTCTCATTCTGCAAAGGGTACTCAAGGGGAAAATTGGTATTTATCTACAAAGATCAATTTCTGCATTACCTTTTCCACCACGGTGAAATTCTGGCACATTACAATGTAAATTAAGCATACCTCATGATGTAAATTAAGCATACTTCACTCAACATCCTGTAGGGAGTACTCATTAGGATAGTTCAGACCTTTAAAATAAAAAAGCCTTAAGTATTATACAATAAATTAGTTATCAAAGTTTACTGACCAAACTAAATATTTATACACTGATTAACCAAGTTACCACCATCTATTTGAATAATGGCTAGTGTCTGAATATATATGTGTGTGCTATCACTTTAATCCTGTCCGACTCTTTGTGACCCTGTGGACTGTACCCTTCCAGGCTCCTTTGTCCATGAGATTTCCCAGCAAGAATTTTGGAGTGGGTTGCCATTTCCTGCTCCAGGGGATCTCCCTGACCCAAGGATCAAACCCGCATCTCTTATGTCTCCTGCATGGGCAGGTGAGTTCTTTACCATGAGCATCACCTGTGGAAGCCCCAGTGAAGGATAAAGTACACATAAACATTTTAACCAATGCCTGGCACATCATAAGAACTAAAATCAGATTAGCTGTTATCACCATCACCATCAGCACCATCAATGCTATCATTCCTCACTCAGAGAAATTAATTCTGCAAATATCAGGTCACTGGAATTTTTACAGTTTTGGTCAATATTTTCCCTCAACATTTAGTTTAGGTTGGTTGACTTCAAAAATTTCTATTTTTTCTTTCAGCTGTTCAGATGTCTAAGAGGGTAAAATGGTATCCAGAGCCTTGAGAACCTGTGATGTGCCTTGTGTAGTAGTTGTTACGAAAACTTGTGTCCTGAGAATGTTCTGACTGGCAACGTCCTGATGGATAGCGGGATTAACTTCTAGTTGCCATTAATGTGAAATCCTAGCATCTCTTCAGTTGGTTCTAAGTGAGGTTTCTTTCAATTTTATTTCTCTTGTATTTATCCTCATTTTTTCCCTTTGTACATTTTTTCTTTCTTCGGATGCTCCTATCCAGAGAGCGACTCCTTCTGTATCATCTCCCGTCTGTTTCCAATCCACCCCATACTGCCAACGTGAATGGTGAGTGGAATCCCAACTGGAGCCATTTCTCATTTGGGACTTTAGGTGCATTTTGTTTTTTCTTTTTAATCTGTACTGGACAATATAAGCTGAAGGTGGTAAGGCAAATACTCTACATTTCTGAGCCCCGGTGGCATTCTTGGTCTTGCCTCTTAAATGTGTTGCTGATTTTTTTTTTCTTCTGCTGTTGTTAATTCCCTCTATACTTTTGGGCTGTATATCACTGTGCTCACTTAAAAGGAGATTGGCATGTAGATTTCTAGAATCTTTCAATTTGTACAAAATTATTACTGATGTTCTATCTTGCAATTTCTAGTATGAGCTTGGGATTTCTCTCAAATTTAGTATCTATTATATACCCTATGTTGGAGAAAGAAATGCCAACCCACTGCAGCATTCTTGCCTGGGGAATCCTGTGGACAGAGGAGCCTCTTAGGCTGCTGTCCCTGGGGTCACACAGAGTCAGACATGACTGAAGTGACTTAGCAGCAGCAGCAGCAGCATACACCCCATGTAATCAATTTTTGGTCATTTTGGTCAGATGATTCAGTTCGGTTCAGTCCTGTCCGACTCTTTGCGACCCCGTGGACTGCAGCATGCCAGGCTTCCCTGTCCATCACCAACTCCTGGAACTTACTCAAACTCATACCCATCGAGTTGGTGATGGCATCCAACCGTCTCATTCTCCACCATCCCCTTCTCCTCCCACCTTGAATCTTTCCCAGCATCAGCGTCTTTTCCAGTGAGTCAATTCTTCACATCAGGTGGCCAAAGTATTGGAGTTTCACCTTCAGCATCAATCCTTCCAATGAATATTCAAGAATATTCAATTCTTGCTTTGAATAACAAACCTCTATGTATTTCTCCTAGTCTTACGGAAGTTCAGTTTTGCACTCACACACAGCTGCTTACAGCCCAAGCCTTATCCTCCTTTAGTAATTAAAGCTCCAACTCCAAAATTGGAAAACTTCCATCTCATTCTTATTCTGTATATTTCTCATGACCCCCGTGATTTAGCCTCCCACTGAGTGTCCACAATATGAATTCACCTTCGTTTTTGACATATGGGAATTTTTTCCCCTTTTCTAAATTGACATATGGCCATGCATTGAAGTTACACTAGATTTATTATATTTTTCCAATATCTGTTATGTTTGTACTATAACATCATCTGTATTAATTAAATTCCTAATATCTATCATTTTGTTATACAGACAGGCTTTATCATAACAAATTTGAATTATTATCCTAAAGCCTCTTGTAGCTCATACTCACTTTTGGTCTTGGGGACTTTTTCCATGCGAGATCTTGATTTACAACAAACAAATAAAGAAGCATTGTGTGACAGAAAAAGGATATCTCCTTCTGCTTTCACTACAGCTATTTGTACTAACGCACTTTTGTTTCCAAGCTGGATGTCATGGAGATAGAGAGGTACCCAGCAAGATGGCTCATGGTTTCCAGAAACTGGAGCCAAAATCTAAAGTCTCATCCCCCCAGGTGGTGCGTCCTCTCCGTTCTCACAGAGGTGGCAGAAATGGTCCTGGAGAGGGCAGTTTTACTCAATTTTTAAACTTGTTTTTTATACACTAATTCTGACAACTATTCAGGTGTATCACACTGAATAGGTGTATTGTATCACTTGCCATTTCTTCTTTCAAAGTTTTCTAACTCTAAGTACAGATCATACCAAACACCGCGAAATGTGTTTTCAGAGTGAAATATTTCCTATAAAACTCTCTTTAATTAAAAACCTAAGCAAATTTAACCATTCTGGGACAGCATCATTGCTATCACAATGAATATATTATCCAAATTAAGGTATCAAAGCTTAATTTCTTTTTAGTACTCACAATTAGAGGGCTGCTTTGTGTTGTCCACTATAGCTGGAACTTGCTTAATCTTGATTACTTTCTTCCTAACTGACTGTATGCCTGTGGAGATTCCTCAGATGGCTTCTCTGTGGCACTCTGACCCTTAATTTATGATGATGAATGACACTACATCTGCTGTTACACTTTGTAGCATTTATTTGCCATGCATGGTCCTTCTGGTTCTCTTGCTTTGGAATCAGACAGTTGTGTTGTTGTTGCTGTTGTTGTTTTCCTATTAAACATACTTCTTGACTTAGGTCTCACTTGACTTGCAACTTGAAGGTTATTTCAGCGCTGATGGTCTCTTGATATATTCTCCACAATATTTTTCTTTAACTCTCATAAAATCAGATATAACTTCAGTTCAGTTCAGTTCAGTTGCTCAGTCGTGTCCGACTCTTTGCGACCCCATGAACCGCAGCGCGCCAGGCCTCCCTGTCCATCACCATCTCCCGGAGTTCACTCAGACTCACGTCCATTGAGTCCGTGATGCCATCCAGCCATCTCATCCTCGGTCGTCCCCTTCTCCTCCTGCCCCCAATCCCTCCCAGCATCAGAGTCTTTTCCAATGAGTCAACTCTTCACATGAGGTGGCCAAAGTACTGGCGTTTCAGCTTTAGCATCATTCCTTCCAAAAAACACCCAGGGCTGATCTTCAGAATGGACTGGCTGGATCTCCTTGCAGTCCAAGGGACTCTCAAGAGTCTACTCCAACACCACAGTTCAAAAGCATCAATTCTTTGGTGCTCAGCTTTCTTCACAGTCCAACTCTCAATCCATACATGACCACTGGAAAAACCATAGCCTTGACTAGACGGACCTTTGTTGGGCAGGTAATGTCTCTGCTTTTCAATAGGTTATCTAGGTTGGTCACAACTTTTCTTCCAAGGAGTAAGCGTCTTTTAATTTCATGGCTGCAATCACCATCTGCAGGGATTTTGGAGCCCAAAAAGATAAAGTCTGACACTGTTTCCACTGTTTCCCCATCTATTTGCCATGAAGTGATGGGACCAGATGCCACGATCTTAGTTTTCTGAATATTGAGCTTTAAGCCAACTTTTTCACTCTCCTCTTTCACTTTCATCCAGAGGCTTTTTAGTTCCTCTTCACTTTCTGCCATAAGGGTTGGTGTCATCTGCATATCTGAGGTTATTGATATTTCTCCAGGCAGTCTTGATTCCAGCTTGTGCTTCTTCCAGCTCAGCGTTTCTCCTGATGTACCCTGCATATAGGTTAAATAAGCAGGGTGACAATATACAGCCTCGACGTACTCCTTTTCCTATTTGGAACCAGTCTGTTGTTCCATGTCCAGTTCTAACTGTTGCTTCCTGACCTGCATATAGGTTTCTCAAGAGGCAGGTCAGGTGGTCTGGTATTCCCATCTCTTTCAGAATTTTCCACAGTTTATTGTGATCCACACAGTCAAAGGCTTTGGCATAGTCAATAAAGAAGAAAAAGATGTTTTTCTGGAACTATTTTCCTTTTTCAATGATCCAGCGGATGTTGGCAATTTGATCTCTTAAGTAATAACATCCTATTCTTTTCTCTGTTATCTATTTCCTTTGGACAAACTATAAAGTATTCAATCATTTCTTCTTCACTACTTAAAAAAATCTATAAGCATTCCCATTTATTGTTTTTGTTTTTCAGTCACTAAGCTGTGTATGACTCTTTGCAACCTCATGTACTGCAGCACACCAGACCTTCTTGCCCTTCACTATCTCCCAGAGTTTGTTCAAGTTCATGTCCATTGAATTGGTGATGCCATCCAACCATCTCAAGCCGTGCTGTCCTCTTCTCCTTTTGCCTTCAGCCTTTCCCAGCATGAGGATCTTTACAAGTGAGTCAGTTCTTTGCATCAGGTGACCAAAGTATTGGAACTTCAGCTTCAGCATGAATGAATGAATATTCAGGGCTGATTTCCTTTAGGATTAACTGATTTGAAGTCCTTGCAGTCCAAAAGACCCTCAAGAGTCTTCTACAACACCACAGTTCAAAAGCATCAATTCTTCAGTGCTCAGCCTTCTTTATGGTCCAACTCTCACAGATATACACAACTACCAGAAAAGCAAGTATTTGACTATATGGAGCTTTGTCGACAAAGAGATGTCTTTGCTTTTTAATATGTTTGTCATAGCTTTCCTTCCAAGGAGCAAACATCTTTTAATTTCATGGCTGCAGTCACGATCCACCGTGTTTATGTTCCCAATATTATCACTTAAAATAATAAATTGTGTGTTGTGTATATCCTTTATATAATCAACTTTATTTCAATAAGACAATGGTAGACATTTAATATACACGTTATCAATAAAATGGCATGCTAGATAATTACATCTAGTATGTGCAGTTTGAAGAAAACAATTTTACTTCCAAACATAGTATATGATTTATAAACTAATCTTCAGAGACTTTTGAGAATTGTGCAGGCTTTGAGTAAACAGTGACTAAGTAAAAGAATTAGAAGACTTAAATTCTGGTATTGTTCAAACCAAAAGTTTATTATGTGATATTTGACATGTCACTAAACTTTTCCAATACTTTGGTATATATATATGTATGTATATATAGAACAGTAATATCTGATCTTGCTGATTTGAAGGAGGATTGTTTTAAGAGCAGATGTAAAAATAGACTTCCCAGATTGCTCAGTGGTAAAGAATCTGCCTGCCAGTGCAGGAGACACAAGAGACTTGGGTTCAGCCCCTGGATTGGGAAGATGCCCTGGAGGAGGAAATGACATCCTGATCCAGTAGTCTTGCCTGGAAAATTCCATGGACAGAAGCCACTGGCAGCCTGCAGTTCATGGGGTCTCACAGAGTCAGCCACGACTGAGCAACTGAGCGCACACACACACTACTACTAATCATAAAACCATGGAGTAAAACCTTTAAAGTATCACAAATGTCAAAAGCAACTGACAGAAGCAACAGGAGCAGAGGAGCTCCCCCTCACCCCATTAAGTATTCTTTTGAAGATATTTATAATTATGATTGTCTTATTAAGTATTTTTTATTAATTAGGTACTTACTTTCCAGTAGCTGACATCCTAGGGGATGGAAATAGACAATAGACAAGCACACACACAGAACTGGTATACCTTGGTGAAATGTGCAATGATGTTAACTGGACCACGTGAAAAGGAGTAAATAACTGAATTTGTTGTGTGTATGGGTGGAGTCACTGTAAACAGGATATTTATGTAAAGCTTTTGAGAGGATAAAATCTGAGGTAAGATTTTTAGGATAAGAAGTAGCTATCCAGTACCCCAGTGAGAGTTATAAATAATATTATACATGGCCATGAAGAATGAGATGGGTGGATGAATCTTGAACATATTTGGGAAGAAGACTTGGGTATATTTGTTGATATATTGAACATAAAAGATGAGAAAAAGAAAGTTTAAATAAAAGACTTTTGATTTGAGGAATTGGGTAAATAATAGTATTACTTACTGTGATTAGAAGAAATATACGAATGAATTAGGGCTTCCTAGGTGGTGCTAGTGATAAAGAACCTGTCTACCAATGCAGGAGACATAAGAGACTCAGGTTCAATCCCTGGGTGGGGAAGATCCCCTGGAGGAGGGCATGGCAACCCACTCCAGTATTACTGTCTGGAGAATCCCATGGACAGACGAGCCCAGTGGGCTACAGTCCATGGGGTTGCAAAGAGTCGGACATGACTGAAGTGACTTAGTACACACACAGGAAAGGACGTATACAGAGCAGGAGAACAAGAGGTCTGTTTTGGACTCATTGCATTTAACATATATGTGAAACTCCCAAGTGAACATGCCAAAAATTATATATACTTTTGGAGATTAGAGGAAAAATAAATGTCAAAGATATAAATTCTTTATCATTAATGTATGCAGGTTTTTTGACAGCAAAGAAAAGAGAATTCATGGAGAGTTTGTAGATAGATAATGTGTATGAAAGAAAGAGAGGAATTGGTGATAAGAAAAAGCGAGATGAATGTTCAGTGTTTGGCATCCACTTTTATGCTCCATGCTTGTATCAAGATCATTTAGAAAATGTATTAAATAATAGCAAAAACTGAAACAACCTTCAGTAACCCAGATGATAAAAAACCTGGAATACACGTTGGAGGTTGAAATTTTACCAAAGGAGAAATGGTTTCCAATGTACACTGAGAAAAGGCAGAATAAGGACAAAGCTTGCATGAGGTTTGGAGACTCAAGGGTGAAATATTGATGGAGTTCCTGTAAGATTGATTTTTGTATCCCAGTGAATTCATAAGCAAGGCTTTCAGAAATGGGAGAATGTTTTCTTTTTCCTTTTTTTTTTCTTTGAGATTTTGGAAGAAAAGAGACAGAATGAAATATTTGTCTGGTAGAGTGGAAAAACAATCTTTCTAGAGTCAGATAATAGGGTTGCTAATGAGGAAATTGTGCACCTTTCAAGTGACCTGGAGGAGAAACAAAGTTTGAACAACTCTGAAACTAGATACGAATATTATTATTCTTGTTCTTGTTCTAGGCGCAACAGTGAGGAGGTGTGCAGTAATTCTCACTACTTTACAAAGTCCCTTTAGCCCTATATCTTCCACATGTGTTTTTGTTACCCTCAAACTGGGATTTAATCAGAGTATATTAGATCTGGCAATGACCTTGAGGATCATTCTTTCCAACTGTGTCATTTTATATGTAAGACAAGTGAGGCCCCTGGGAGTCTAATGATTTATACAATTGTACGACTGTGCTGTGGCAGTCACCAGCCTTCCTCTGCTGTTCAGTGCTGTATACAAAAACTTAGCATGCTGCCGTTAGGGGATTTTTAATCACTGAACTTCCCTGATTGTCAATCAGAGATATCAAAATATTTTCCCTTTCTATGGGTGCGTATGATACACAAAATTAACTGGGAAAGAGGAAATACATTACAATATATATTATTGTTCTAATATTTCCTTTGTGAAGATGACAAAACCATGGAATATATATTACAATGTTGGTAATATGGTTGTCATACATTATTAGAACTTTTAAAATTAAATGATTTATTATTACAGAAAGATAGATTGCATTTTCCACATTATCTTATAGATTTTCTTTCACCCTTTACACAGAATAGTCTAAACACTTCATAAAACAGAAATGAGGCACACAAATATGGATAAAATATATCTACACAATTAGGGAATTTAATTAATGATATTTTCTATTGGCCTCTATTTTATATACTTGAACTGTCTATAAATGCAATTTTAAAGTTCCCAAGTGTAGCAAGTAGGCCAGATATGAATTTCAAGTGTCTCATTAGTGAAAATCATCTTTGAAGTTGCAAGTGGGAGAAAAAAAAACCCACATTTATTTGCACATAGAATCTTTCCAACGGAGGATCTCAAAACATATTTAATTGTGTCATGATTTATGTAAAGCAAGAAGAGTGCCAAGAAAAGTCTTTATTTTTTTCTTATGCAAGAGCATGCTACAAGAATAAATGATTACTGACTATCTGCTTCACAAACTACTAGCACAGTTTAAAAATATTTTTCACTCCAGGAAGTCTGTACTATAATACTTCATGCTTCCTTCTCTTCTCATTTCTGATTTCTTCCATAACTCATTAGACAGCTGATGGAACTACACATGGAATAAAGTAGCTGTGCTTCTTCCCTCATATTAAATAATAAAGGTCATTTGCCTAGTTTTTTGCTGCCAATAAATTTTTCTTGTGAAATTCTAAAACAATGAAGAAACTCAGACTATGGGTATAATTTTCAAGAAAAATTCATACCACTTCTTAACTGATACAATGTTTTCAATCTTTCTTTTCCCTTTTTATTGCAGTATAGAATGTTTTTTTAAAAAAGAGTCCAATTAATAGTTTTGAAGTAGCAATATGGAGTTTAATTATTAATATTTAATCAGGAAATGTTTATATGGATAGTAGAATAAATAGGTTATAAATTTTAAGGATCATTAACCCGAGGGGGCTTCTCGGGTGGCTCAGTGGGTGAAGAATCTGCCTGCATTGCAGGAGACCCAAGAGATGTGTGTTCGATTCCTGGGTTGGAACGATCCCCTGGAGGAGGGCATGGCGTTCCACTTCAGTATCTTTGCCTGGAAAATCCCATGGGCAGAGGAGTATGGCAAGCTGTAGTGCATGGGGTCACAAAGAGGCAGACACAACTGAGGTAACTGAACAGGCCATCGAAGGAGAATGTTTCTAGAGGAATAGAATTGCAAATTATAAACCACACACAAATAAAGCAAATCTATTGACTGGTTTTGTTGATTGTATTTAGTTGACTTCATTTATTTTGAAAATAATAAGGTTGAAATGAAACTGTAGCTATATATATTTGTGTATAGATAATACTTCTGTATTATATATAAATATTGAGTGAATAGTAAATAGAATGACTGGAATTTGGTATATAAGTGCGAAGGAAGTTGTTTTGTTTTGTTTTGTTTTTCACAGAAACGTTCTGTAAGGAAAACCTCAGAAAAGTCCAAAACTAATAAACCAGGCCAACAAATCTTTAGTATTGAGAGTTAGGTTGGGATAAAAAGAAGAAAAGATTTTCTCATGTCTCAAAGTTATTTGCAAAACAGAAAGTGGTAAAGTAAGAGATTTTTGCTTATTTAAAATAATAGAAATGTATTTAAATATGTGGATATAATTTAAATATATAATGTAATTCTATATCATTAAGCATATTTATTATAATTTCTTGCTTGATAGAGCAAAGCTAAGCCAACATTTTTAGAGCAGTGGTGTAAAATATAGTATGCATGTCTTTCTCATAAGTAGTCAAGAAGTAGGTTGTCCAGAGATGGAATGCCCAATCCCATATATCTTAATCTTTTTACCAGGAAAGCTTTCAAAAAAGTACAAATTAAATGGGATGGTATAACTAATCCCTCACTGATTCACCACCAGTTTTGAAGAGTTGTTCTTAATGTTCTGCCATTCTTAAAAAATTGAAGTATAGTTATTTTACAATGTTAAATTAGTCTCCACTGTACTGCAGAGTGAATCAGCTATATGTATACATATATCCGCTCTTTCCTGGATTTCCTTCCCATCCAAGTTACCACAGAAAATTGATAGGATTCCCTGTGCTGCACAGTAGGTTCACATTAGTTATCTGTTTTGAGCTTCCCAAATGGCACTAGCAGTGAAGAATTCGCCTGCCAGTGCACAAAATGCAGAAGCCCCAGGTTCAGTGCCTGGGTCGGGAAGATCCCCCGGAGGAGGAAATGGAAACCCACTCCAATATTCTTGCCTGGAGAATCCCTTGGAGAGAGGAGCCTGGTGGGCTACAGCCCATGGGGTCACAAAGAGTCGGACACAACTGAGCACCTAATCACACAGTTATCTATTTTATGCATAGTATCAGTAGTGTGTATATATCAATATTAACCTCTCAATTCATCCCACCCTTTGTGTGGTGTCCATATATTTATTCTCTCTGTTTGTGTCTCTATTTCAATGTGATTAGTTTCAAAATATATATATATATCCATATAATCATAGTCTATCTCATAAACATACCCATCACCTCCAAAAGCTTTTATCCCATATTAAAAGAAGTCATTATTAATAAAAAAATATTTTATGGTTAATTTACTCTCAAAAATGAGCTTATTGTTAAAGTAGAATAATCTAACTTACTGTTGAAGTTCCTTTTATTTAAATCTTAAAAAGAATGATTCATGAAAACCAAAGTGTTATTCTGTTTTGTATTATTAGTCAACACACATTTTTTTATGATTTTGCACAGACTGTTGTTTTGAAATTATTTTTACTTTCTTGAAGAGCTTTCTTTGGGAAAAAAATGTTGTACATTGAAGCCTAAGGTGTGCAGAAAAGTAATTGTGTCAAAAGGGAAAAAAAGAACTTGGTTTATGACATCAAATAATACTAGTTTGAACCATAAAAAATTGCATGTGCTCAGAAACATGTTGATCTTCAGAACTGTGAGGTCGTATGATCCCACCTAACTCTTGCTGTATCTTGAGGAATGCATGGTCATAGCATTTTTGTTGTGTCCCAAGAGACTCCCTGGATTCTCTCAAAGAGACTCTATTCCTTTTCCAAGGAAATGAAGCATATTTTATTAAACATGCCCTTGTTTAAAGACCATGCATTACAACACTCAAGGAAAACACAGGAGCGAATGTTCAGATTTTTCTCAGATCTTCACCACATGGAAAAAGCGCTAATTAGTGACAGTACATAATTTGAACAATTGCTACTGACAAAGTTCTTCATCAGCCTATGTTTCAAGGTTCCAACAAGTTCCCTTGATTTGAAATTACATCAGTTTCATGCAAAGGAACTCAGAATAATGGAAATCCCCATCAAATATTATAGAAATAGGTAGTTTGGTCAGCCCCAGATTACATCTCATTACCGTTTAATCTTTTTTGGAGTTTCCCAGGTGGAGGTAAAGAACCTCCCTGCCAATACTATAGTCCTAAGAGATGTGAGTTCTGTCTCTGGATTGGGAAGATCCTCTGGAGAAGAAAATGATAACCTGCTCCAGTACTCTTGCTTGGAAAATCCCATGGACAGAGGAGCCTGGAGGGCTACAGTCCATGGGGTCACAAAGAGTAGGACACGACTGAAGCGACTTAGCACACACACATGCCATTTATATTTTATTAAACTAACATACTTCTGCACAAACTAAATTTTTCCTATTCTAATAGTGGTTTTAACTAAAAAACATACGTTTAATACACATGCAAAGAACAATATTTAAAATAACTTTATTTCCTCCTTATCATCTGGCCTAGACTCAAATGCTGCTTCTATAGACATCAGGTTATAATAATTTAAAATATATTGCATTTATTCTTTAAAGTGTAGGTATAATGCAGAACAGTGAACACAGTATGTTTTCAGTAAATGTTTTGGGAAGAGAATAACCTATAAGAGAATAAAGGCACAAGAAAGAATGGAACGATGTTTGAAATTTCCTACTCACTTTGTATATAAGAAAGCAACAATCATAAACAAATTAAGAATGTACAATATGGGTACAGCACAAGATTCCCATTATTTATTTTTCAAAATTATGCACATGAATGTATTTTATCTTAGGTATGATATATTTGAAGAAACTGCAATGATCTACCAGTATATTGAGGAATCTTCTATCTTACAATGACCTTTAAAGAGCATTCTTTCCACATAAAGGAAACAAAATGTTCTTATTGAAGTGAAATTAATTATCTTTGCCATCAAAAACAATTCATCAAATTATGTATCTCACAGTGCTATACACTCTCCATTAAGAATTTTAACAAATATATGAGTATCCTCAGAATCAGTGCTCTAAAATAAATTCACTGATATTGAATTTAAAAAAATAGACTTGATGGTTTTCAAAAATAGGACAAAAATAAACACTAAAAATATTACAGTTATGCTTTGATTTATGTTTTTTATTTAAAAAGTAAAGATTTTCTTCCTATTAACATAACCAGAGTAGAATGTGAATGCAGGTGCAATCCACAAGTCCAGTTTGGTACAAGTTCCAGTTTGAAAAATGCTGTTAACTGTTATAAAGAAAACTCTGTGTGTGTGAGTGTGCACTTGCGTGCACATGTATGTAGATAAAAAAGCCTTACACTAGGCACATTCTGTGGAAATGTTACTCACAAGTTCCTATGATTTCCAAGAGATACGTTCTTATAGGATTATAAATTTTATAGCCAAGCAAAATTTTGGATGAGCTGTTTTGCTGTCTTCTTTGTTTTCATTTCTCTATTATTATTTTATTGCCTTGGTGCTTTAAGGTGGTCACCAGAATGTCAAAGGACTTATTAAATCTTTTCATATTCCAACCAAAATGTTTAACCAGTGAGAGAAAAAGGGCATAGTACTAATTTTAACCTAAACTTTGAGAGAAACCCAATGATATTCTCTCACAAAGCATAAATATTTGCACAATGGATTGCTAACAAGACCTTTAGCTCCTCTGTGAACACAGGAGAAAACTAAATACCCAAATGCATGGAGGCACCAAGGCTAGCATTATATATATATATATGGGCTTCCCTTGTGGCTCAAATGGTAAAGAATTGGCTTGCAATGCAAGAGACCTGGGTTCGATCCCTAGGTTGGGAAAATCCCCTGGAGAAAGGAATGGCTACCCAGCCCAGTATTTTTGCCCAGAGAATTCTCTGGACAGAGGAGCCTGGCAAGCTACAGGGCATGGAGTCACAAAGAGTCAACCATAACTGAGTGACTAACACACACATATTGAATATGTGTATACATTATATATTATACAAAATTAAATATACTTATATGTATATAATTTTATATTTCACTGTTTTAAAAGTTATTTTGAACCAATTGTCCAGTATGAGACAAAATCAATATCAAAAGCTAAAATTCCATTTTTAAATTAAATAAAATAAGAAGGAGCATTGAATAATACCCATTGATAATTAGAATTTTTAAACATATTGTTTTCAGGAAAAAATTAAATTGGGGCTCTAATACTCCAGACATGGAGACCAGAAATAGGCTAAAACAAACATATATGAGTTTTACTCTTTCGTTTTCTACTTCTGTGTTTGGTTATTTTTCCTGGAAATATAATATTAGTTTTCAACATCCCTCACTAGAATTCTATTCAGAATAGATGGAATATGTGTTGGGAGTTCGAAACACATGCTCTAGATATCAGTACGCTACAGAAACATTTCAGCATTTCCTTCCCTCTTCCAAAATCAGATAATCTCTATTATTATAAGTGTAAGTAAGTAAGTATAGTCTCTCAGTCATGTCTGACTCTTTGTGACCCCATGGACTGTAGCCCACCAGGCTCCTCTGTCCATGGGATTCTCCAGGCAAGAATACTGGAGTGGGTTGCCATTTCTTTCTCCAGGGGATCTTCCAGACTCAGGGATTTAACCTGGGTCTTGCACATCAGAGGCAGATGCTTTACCCTGTAAGACCAATTTTCTTTTTAAAATGCTGTAATGTTCATAAATGTTTGCAATGCTGGCATTTTAATTAGTCTATATTATCTCACCATAGGAAAATATATTTGAAATGGTAGAAAAAATTAAAAAAGAAAAGCATTTCCCACCATCTAGAGATTCTGGCAACTTATTAGCATTAGCAAAGCTATTTGTGGTCTTTCCCCTTTGCTGCTTACACACTGAAGCACCTTCTGTATGTAGAAACCATATATGAAAACCATATGCGCATGTTTTCAGAGGCTGTTCGTTCACTTTATTCTTAATCTTGGTGTAATCTTTAAATGCTTCAAGATTTGTAAAACTTATTACTTCAGGTTTACCTTTTATTCAGCTTACTACTATAAATTACAATTAGTGCAGGTACTTAGAAATCTGTGTGTAATTATAAAATATATAACTTAATATATTGCAGTGAGTTGAATGAACCTAGAGTCTGTCATACAGAGTGAAATAAGTCAGAAAGAGAAAAACAAATATGGTATATTAGTGTATACAAATAGAATCTAGAAAAAATGGTACTGATGAACTTAGTTTCAGGGCAGGAATAGAGATGGAGACACAGAGAATAGATTTATAGACACAGCAGAGGAAAGAGCGGGCAGGATGTATGCTAATAGAATATAGCACATATGTATACATATGGCTGATTCACAATGTTGTACAGCAGAAATGTAGCCATTGTGAAACAATTATACTTTAATTAAAAATAATCATTTAAAAAGATGTGGTGGTTTGGTTTGAGTTGCTTTGGCTGTGAACCCAATCCTGAGCAATAGCTGGGACAAAGGAAGATAAGGGTCTTGCATTCTTGACATGAGAAATATATAAGAGCATCTCTTACACATGAAGGACTCAGAGAAATGTCACTCAACAAGCACGGCTTCTGAAGGCTAACATCAGATAATTAATAACATTGTGATATATGTCAATGGTGTCATTTATTTATTCAGTATACGTATATTTATTCCATGCCTACTCTGTCTCGGGCACCGTGCTGTATGCACACAACAAATGTGGCTCCTTTGGTAACGATTCAGTGAAGGAGACAAGAAGAAGGGAATCAGGGCATAAACAAATCCATAATTTCTGATTTTCACAAAGAAGAGAAAGGAGTAGAAAAAAAAATTGAGAGCTTGAAGCAGAACATAAGGAGAATATCTGATTTAGTTTTAAAAGTCAGGCAAGATGTCTCTGAGAAAGTGACAGGTAAGTAACCACATGAATAAACACATGAGCACCCTTGCTGTGCACTCTCCATGATGCGCTCTGTTTTAGGGTGCATGCTAAAGTACAAAATGCGCTTATCTTCATTCACAGTTCTTCCAATCCATTCATTGGATGGTCAGAATCTAAAAATGAAAAGAGAGAGCTCTATACATCCCATCTGCATTTAGGGGGCATGCTGCTAAGTCATTTGGTCGTGTTTGACTCTTTGCGACCCCATGGACTGTAGCCCGCCAGGCTCCTCTGTCCATGGGATTCTCTCCAGGCAAGAATACTCAAGTGGGTTGCCATGCCCTCTTCCAGGGAATCTTCCCAAAGCAGGGATCAAACCCCAGTCTCTTACATCTCCTACATCAGCA